>NC_134411.1:67766491-67848432 GCF_038048845.1 Mixophyes fleayi
ATTATTATTATTATTATTATTAATTTTTATTTATAGGGCGCAACAAAGTATCCTTAGCGCCGTACAAGGACAAACAATGGCACAGTACAAGGTGAAACAGCACAGTACAAGTAACAGTAAGCAAAATAACTCTGGGGGCTCAGTCACAGCAAGAAAGAGAGGGAGGGGAAAAGTGAGTACAGGCAGGTAACTATGACCCAAGAGGGTGGGCATGGATGACAGGTAAAGAGTCACTGAGGGGAGCGGAGAGAAGCGAGAGGAGACAGAGGGCAGAGGGTAAGAGAGGAGGTGAACTAAGTAGCTGGAGAGCGCAGTTAAAAGTGATGGAAACAGGAGGTAGGAGAGCCCTGCTCAAAGGAGAGTACAATCTAAAGGGAGGGGAAGACAGACAGGCACATGGATGAGACGGGAGAGACGAAGACGGAGTCAAGGAAGGGGGAGAAGGGAAGAAGGGATGAGAAAGAGAGGAAGCCGACCAGTGGGAGTTTAGGCATGAGACTGGAAGGCTTTTAGGAAAAGGTGGGTTTTTAATGTTCGTTTGAAAGAGGACAGATTAGGGGAAGTTCTGATGGAGCGGGGGAGCTTGTTCCAATGGAGGGGAGCGGCGCGGGAGAAGTCTTGAATGCGTGCGTGAGAGGAGGTAATCAGGGGGGAAGAGAGGCGACGATCATTGGACGATCGCAGAGGGCGGGAGGGAGTGTGAATAGAGATTAGATTAGAGATGTAGGGAGCAGTGGAGTTGGCGAGGGCCTTGTAAGTGAGAGTGAGGAGCTTCAAAAGGATTATGTAGGGGAAGGTGAGCCAGTGAAGGGCTTGGTAGAGTGGGTAGACAGAGGTGGAACGGCGAGAGAGGAAAATAAGCCTAGCAGCGGCGTTAAGTACACATCTAAGAGGAGCGAGATGAGAGAGGGGGAGGCCGATAAGGAGAAGGTTGCAGTAGTCCAAGCGGGAGATAATCAGAGAGTGGACGAGAGATTTGGTGGCATCCTGGGAGAGGAAGGGCTGAATGCGGGCAATGTTGCGAAGCTGGAAACAGCAGGATTTGGCGAGAGAGTGAATGTGAGGGGCAAAGGAGAGAGAGGAGTCGAGGATGACACCTAGGCAGCGGAGTTGGGGAACAGGGGAGATAGAGGAGTTGTCAACAGTGATAGAGAGGTCAGAGGGGAAGGAGGTACGAGAGGGAGGAAAGACAATGATTCCCGTATTGAGCCATTTGTTGAAAACTGTTTCAACTTGCTAAGTCTCTGTAATATAATTATTATGATACAGTTATGATACTTCCTATGCATATAGATACAGAATGTCATAAATAGTTTAGTTCATATAATACAGTTGCCTATCCCCATATATATATATATATATATATAGAAAACAGAAAAGTAATCACTTACAATAAATGGCTACTATAAGAACCTATGTAATTCAAAATCAACATTAAGTCCATTTGGAACAAGTGTCTGCAATTTATGTATCCAATACACTTCTTTTTTTGGCAATCTACTTGCAATGTCACTATATTTCCTATTTGCGGTGACCTTTGTGATGCCAATAAAATCAACAATTCCTTTAATAGAACATTCATGTTTTTCAGTAAAATGTTTGGATAGAGGGTGTTTGGAACATCCCTTTTTGATGTTATATAGATGTTCAGACATAGGTGTTTTAAAGGAGGGGAAGTCCGTCCTACATTATATTTGTTACATTTGCATTTCAGCAGATATTTTACATTTTTTGTGTGACATGTCACTAATTCATTGATTTCCGAAATGGAATGTTGTAATCTTGCTGCTAGTGTTCTGATTATAAGTATTTTTGCACATAGTGCAAATCCCACATTTGTGGAAAACTTTTGAACAGATTCCTTTTGTCTTCTCAGATATGGGGACCTTCACCAGTTTATCTTTAAGATTTCTGGCCTTTCTATAAATGAAGGGGGTGATCAGGAAGAATAAGAACGATAATATAGTCTTTCTTCAATAACCCCCAATGTTTATTTACAATCCGTTCAATTTTCTTATGTTGATTATTGAATCTTGAAATGAATGACCACTGTCTATGTTCATTAATAGACTTTTTGCTATTTTTGTGGTCAAATCTTTATTAAGACAGTTAATTAGGAATTTAGAGTAACCCTCTTGTCTGAAATCTTCTGACAGTCTATCAACTTGACTGTTAAATTCAACAGTTTCTGTGCAATTTATTTTACATCTAACAAACTGACCATGCAAAATGTTTTTTAACCATCTCAAGTGATGTCCACTTGAGAAACGAATGAGAGAGTTTGAATCAGTAGAAGTTTGAGTCCGGAGCCAGAGGGAGATTGTTGAAATCTGAGCACAGAGATGCTGCAGGGGCTGCGTCTCCGTATACAGGTTAGAATGAGCAGAGGAGCTGCAGATCACGCCGGAGCCATGCCTGGGAGCACGACTTTACCGGGGTCTGGGAGATAGCTGACTGGAAGAGGTGAGTAGATATTAGAATTGTCAGAATAAGAACCTAATAAGGTCTGGCACATGGGATATCAACACAGGAGAATAGTCAAAGCAGAGGGAAATCCAATGAAGAGTAGACTGGAACGGAAACGGTCTGGTCTGGTACAGGGGGATACAACAAGCCGGCAGGAAACAACAGGAACAGGGAACAGGAAAAACACAACGGAGCAGAACACTATGGTAAACGTATTACCGGCAATCCTGTAAAGGATTAGCCGGCTATTTAAGGAGAGCAGAACCAATAGACTGCAAGTGATAATGAGGAAGCCAGGTGAGTGTACTAAGAGAAACAGGCTGGCCAGGTGAGGCACTACATAGGAAATGACAGCATGATTGAGGGCAGATTCTGACAGAGAACAGACCTAACTGGCCCTAAGACCTATCCAATCTATCTAGCTAATCTATCTTCCTATCTGATCTATCTAAACTATCTATCTAAGAACTAAATTAACTACCTATCTAAACACCCAAGGTGGCCATCTAACTACCTACCTATCCTTAACTAACTATCTATCTATCTATCTAACTCTGACAGAGAGGCCGGCGAGTCATAACAGTTCACTGTAATAACTGAAGTTGCCTGGGCACTTAAATATTACCGCCTCCCAGAAAGTATCCTCCGGCACACCTAGATCAGCAAGCTTTTAATGGCTTTCAAGAGGGCAAGACTGGCTGAATTCAAAGGCTAGGTTTTGTAAGAGATGAATATTAATCTAGAGGGTAGATTTGAAAACTCATGTCCCATATATTGAATCCATTTTTGACACTTAAATTAGCCATTTATATATCCATATTTCTTTACAACGGGTCCAGCTACAGAGTGACAAGTCAGAAGGTGAGCAATCCCCTGAACCAGAGGGTGAGATGATGTAATGATTCGGCAACACGTTAAAAAAATTCTGTAAAAGTCTACATAACAATCTGGATGATAACAGCTATAAAGAGAAATAAAAAAATGTGAATTTATATGCAGTGGTTGACCATGACAATAACCTGTTAATTATATGGATGTCCTTAGATGGCAGGAATATTTGAAACTGTTCCCACAATTCAGTAAAATGTCATTTTTTTGGTCTAGGTGAAACTGAAAATCTCATGTGATAACTGTGGTGAGAAACAGCACCTAAACATACCCATTTGATGCATGTTGTGTTTGCTAAAAATGACACCGTTGCGGACATATGCAAAGCAGCAACTATTGCAAGATCTGTGCTGGTCTGCACCAATAGCATATGTGCCCGTTTTATGCCAGGCATATGTCACATACCTATACGTCCCTATTTATAACCATTTGTTTTGTTTGAAAAACATATATTTGCTATTTGGCATTAAAACAACTTCAAAAACCACTCTAATGCAGAATACAAACTCTCTGTCTCACATACATGAAAAATATAAATATATATGCTTAATTATGCACACAAACATAAAAATATATGCACAGGCAAAGAAGAAAGCACCTGAATAGTGGATTAAACTGATATAATATTATATCAGTTTAATCCACTATTCACTTTTTATATTTCGCTACTAGAATTTTTTTTAAAAAGTATCTAATAAAGAAGTATTTAACAGCACATAGTTATAAATAAATTTATTACAATGTTAACATTTGGTCCATTTTTGAGTGCCCCATTTGATCATCTCTCTTTCTCTCTTCAACTCTGATTTCCAATTAATTAATGATTGGGTGCACCGATCCTCACTGTGAAATATAATGCCATTTTGCCAAGATTGAAACACACACTAGTGAGGAGTATATGGACTACCCGGTGCGGTTTTTCCTCTTCTTGAGTTTGTAAAATAATTGTACTTGAACTATGGTAAGTGTAAATACTGGCTGATAAGTATAACTTTTTGTAAACCAGACTTATTTGCTGCGGATATGGGGATGAATAGATCTCAATATATGTACAGCATTGACTATGGGAAATACGCTATTTTTTAAATTTTAAATTTGCTCCCAAATCTACATCAGCTCCTATATATTTATTAGGTATATGATTACTGCATAGCAGCAGTTTGGGGAAGTGTAAATCTTCTTGGTTTCTTACTCCATCCAGTTGGAGTGCAAAACAAATTATGGTGTCAAATTAAAATGCTACTGAATAAACTTGGCACTGAAGCTTCAGGATCATCTGAGCAAAATTGAAATATGACTGTGACACTTTTCCACCCTGAGCATGTTTTTTGAATTAAAAGGTAATATGGTAGAAATGGTAATTATCTGCAATATAGGGAAACCACCTCAAAGCCATCTTACAGTTCTAAATGGCAATTGACTTTTTAGTAGACATTCTTGAATAGAGGTTTTTTTACAGCAACCTTTTCTCTGGATCTCTCAGCATGATTTTGTTGGAATCTAGTTAGAAAGCAAGCAATTTAATTGTGTCCTATTAAAGTAAAGCTGATTTGCCTGCATTCATAAAAAAAAAATTAGTAAAAGTTTTTCTCTATTCTGAAAATTAGAATGTCACTGCAATATATTAGATTTAGACACACAATGCTGTTTGAGGGGAATGCATAGGACAGGAGAAATTATATTATCTGTTAGAATACTAATCTGAGTTAAAATTCTTTGTAAATGAAGGCAGATCAACATATTTTGGAAACAAGATGTCATTTGCATTCCGCGTACTTAGCATAAAGAGAACAGCATGACTTGTTTATACCCTTCTTGGCACTGCCACCTCAACTCGGTGAAAGGCAGTAGCCTCAATGATCCTATGAGTGGAAGCTTAAGCTCTTGGTAGGGTTAATAATATTCCCACCCAAAAACAGAAGCTTCCTGCCTGACATTTCTATTTCTGTTGATAACATGACCATAAATCCCAACCCGCAAGCTCGTTGCCTAGGTGTAATCCTTGATTCACAACTGTCGTTTATTCCCCACATCAACTCTATATATAAATCATGTTACATACACCTAAAGAACATTTCCAGAATACGCACATCTCACACAAGACACCGCAAAAACCTTAATTCATCCACTCATCATCTTCCGCATCAACTATTGTAATTCCCTCCTTACTGGTCTTCCCAATGTCAGACTTGAACCCCTACAATCTATTTTGCACGCAGCGGCTAGATTGATTTTCCTTGAAAACCGTTCTTCCTCTGCTGAGCCACTCTGTCAGTCTCTACATTGGCTGCCAGTATTTCAACTAATCCAATATAAAATTCTTTTGCTAACATATAAGACCATTAACAAAATTGCACCGACATGCATTTCCTCACTTGTCTCAAACTATCTCCCAACTTGACACCTCCGTTCTGCACAAGATCTACGTCTCACTTCCACTCTCATCACATCCTCCCATTCTCAGTTACAGGATTTTTTCCGGGCTGCACCCACGTTGTGGAATTCCCTTCCACGCACAGTAAGACTTTCCTCTAGTCTTCAAACCTTCAAGCGTTCACTGAAAACCCACCTCTTCAGACAAGGTTATGATATTCCTCAATCACCATCTTAATTTCCCTAGATTAACCTATTACCACCCTCTACACAGCTAACGCAAGACAACAACCCTCTGACCAACACTGCCACACACACACAGCCCACTCAATACTTTTACCTTTGCATTCTAGCTGGTCCATTGTGCAATATGATGTAGCACATGTCCTTGCGTTTCAAACTCCCATTGTCCTATAGATTGTAAACTTGCGAGCAGTGTTCTCTTACCTCTCTGTCTGTATGTATTACCTAGTATTGTCTTATTAATGTTTGTTCCCAATTGTAAAGCACTACGGAATTTGCTGGCGCTATATAAATAAATGTTGATGATGAGGATAGGGTCTCCCTTGCCAGTAGCGACTAAGGTGAAAAGTGTAGTCTACAATATTTTACAGGGGGGCTCTATAGGTGTGGTAAAATCAAACCCCCTAGCAGAAGGCAGACCCAGAATCAATACCCAGCCCCCCAGGGTGAGGGTAGGAGTAGGGCTTACAACCTTAAATCATAAAAAAAATAATTTACAGAACAAAGGGGCAAAGAAAGCCAAACTGTTGTAATGGGAAAATGAACATGGCAAGGGAATAACAAACGTTAATGTATATGTATGTAGCAACATGGAATGTTTGAACTCTGGGAATGTCAGGAACTTTACAGAGCTCAAAAAATAAGGTGTGAAAATACAAAGTGGCTGTGACAGCAATCCAAGAACTTAAATGGAATGGAAGTGGAATTTTATCTACTTGAGCATATATCCTTTTTTACTGTTGTGGTGATAGGAGTTTAGATGGCACAGGTTATCTGGTAGAAAATAGGCATAAATCGGCTGTGTTAAACTTTAAGCCAGTGAATGAAAGAGTATGTTTTCTGAGGATGAAGGCTCGCTTCTTCAATAAATCATTTGTATATGAGTATACTCCAAATAGAGGAGGCTGAAGAACCTGAGAAGGACAACCTCTATGAGCAGCTACAGCAAGAAATAGGGAGCATTATGAGTCAAGATTTTAAAGTGATCTTGGTAGACATTAATGCCAAGGAAAGCCTGCATGAATTGCTTATGATAACAGGCGAGGGCTAATTGATTTTACTATGGGCAACCAAATGAGCATTTGGCTCCAAAAGAAAGATAGAAAAAAAAATCACTTGGTGCTCACCTGATGGAGCTAATAAAATTCAAATAGATCAGGTGCTTATACATCGCATGCATGTATCATATATACTGCAAGTAGACAGCTGCAGGGGTGCAGAAGGAAATTTCGACCATTTCCTTATGAAGGTGAAGTGCAAACAACAAAAAGACTCTTATAGAGTTGCTAAGAGTTAGAAGGTGCCTAGGTATAATGAAGCAAAGCTTAAGAAGGATGGAGAAATGAGACTGAAGTTTGAAAAAGAAATTGAAAACAGCCTTCAGAAAATTCCCCACAGTTGGGCTGAACAAAGCATAAAGGATAAACGGAAGACAATGAAAGAGGTAATGCAGAAAGCAGCTGATAAAACTCCAGGATTATGAAAGGTGGCAGAGAGATGTGGATTGTGTGATGATGAGTACAGGATAAAAAAAGACATGAGACAAGTTAGGGAATGCAGAAGAAAGAAAAGGGAGCATGAGAAGTATTGCATTTCAGAGCTTGAAGAGCAGAATAGTAAAAATGAGGAGAGGTATTTCTATATAACATTTAAAAATATAAAGAATGACTTTCAACCACGAAATACCTTCTGCAAGGATAAGAGGGGAACCTTATAGATGGAACCGTATAGGGGAAATGCAGTTAATTTATAGAATTATTTATGTTGACATCTAATTGGAAGTTTCTAATAATATAGATGATTGGCTCTGACATGTGAAATGCAGGCACTCCTTATTGTAGTGGTACATTAATCATTCTTTCATGCCCACTTAAATGTTCCATTATGCCATGATGATTGCTAGGAACTCCCAAACATCTCTTCAGAATAATTGCAGTAATAAATGTCTTTATTATGGTCTAGTGTCTCTATTCATACATCTAAACTTCAGGTTTAAAGTCCAGCCAAATATTCAATAACGTTGTTTTTCTTTTGCAGCAATTATTTAGCAGCAACCATTGCATGTTATAAAATAACAGGTTTATCCGTATCGCTCCCAGCAATGTCATATATTAATCATGGATTATAGTGAGAATTTGAAATTCTCTGTTGAGAGTAAGTCAGCAAACAATGTTTAAGGAAGTAGACCATCAGAATAGTTAATGTATTTGCTTATGCCAAAGAGACCTTGTACGCATCTGTCCATGGATTTTATCATAGAGCTAGTACCTTCAAATAGATATATTACCATATGAATCATTGTGAATCATTCATTCCAGCAAAATGAATCACTTTGTAACCCTGAAGGGTTTAGCATCAGTTAAAGTATTGTCATCAATATTTGTCCATAATGTGGCTAGACTCCATGAGCTTCCTGTAAATATAATGTCTGACAGAGGCTCCCAGTTTGTTTCTAGATTTAGAAAGCATTTTCTAATAAATCGGGTATTGATTTTTATCAAGCTATCACTTTCAAATCAATGCGCAAACTGATTGTACCAACCAAATCCTTGAACAAGATCTCAATATCTGTTTCATTTCAGATTTTCAAGATGATTGGGATGAATTTTTACTATGGGTTGAATTTGCTGTACTCTCCATTTTATGTTTGTATCTGTATCTCTCAAAGTCTTGTTCATTTTCTATGGTACAACCTTCGGATCATCTGGAGGTGGCTCATCTCTCCCAATGGTTGAAAATAGGTTGTAGAAGGAGTTGACCTTAATTGAGTTCTTGGCTTCTCAGCTCATTTAATCTGTGCATATTGGGTGCCTTGATATTCTCTAACTCAGATGTAAAACATATCTATCAGAGCTTTAAGGGCTGAACTGATCAGCCATAGGGATTGATCAATGGTTAACTTAAGTTAATCTATTTATTTTATTTATTCCACCTTTATTCTACTGTTCCCCACTGTACATTGTCGTCACTGCTTAAATCGTGATTATTATTATATCTCATTCATTTCACCACACCGCCTATCTATTTAAGTTATCTATTTATTTTATTTATTCCACCTTTATTTTTGTTCCCCACTTTACATTGTCTACACCGCTTGATCGTGATTTCATTCTCCTCCACTTCACATTGTTATTGCTCTGCCACTGCTCTTCTCCTTTTACATTGTCCACATTGCTTTCATTGGTTTCACTGCTTTGTCTTCGCTTCTAATTTGATCTGTTCCACTTCGGACTCCCTACTGCTGCCCTCCTCTCTGTACTTCTCCCCCTCACCTCCCCGCTTCCTCCAGCCGTTCTCTTATTCCCCTGTCTGTCATCATGCCGCCTCGCTCCTTTCCTATACCCATACTCTCCCCCAGCCCCCGCCAAGGGCCCATATCTCTCTATCCTATCTCTCACCCCCCCCTCGCTCCATACACCCTGACAATCTCATCCATATCTCTTCTTCGTCCCTCCCTTTTTCGTGTGCCCTCTGGAACTCCAGGTCTGTCTGTAACAAACTGTCCTCCATTCACGACCTCTTCATCTCTAACTCTCTTAATCTTCTTGCCATAACTGAAACCTGGCTCACTTCTTCTGATACTGCCTCCCCTGCCGCTCTCTCCTATGGGGGCCTCTCTTTCACCCACTCCACCAGACCAGATGAGCGTCCAGGAGGGGGAGTGGGCCTCCTCCTATCCCCTAACTGCACTTTTCGGGTCATAACTACTCTACCTTCCCTCTCCTTCTCCTCCTTTGAAGTCCACTCCATTCGGCTCTTCTCCCCCATCCACCTCCGTGTCTCCGTCATCTACCATCTTCCTGGCCCTACCTCTCTTTTTCTCGACAACTTCGCCGCCTGGCTCCCCCACTATCTTTCCTCTGACCTGCCCTCCATTATACTGGGTGACTTCAACATCCCTGTTGACAACTGTACTGACCCTGCCACCATAAAACTTCTCACTCTTTCCTCCTCCCTTGGCCTCACTCAGTGGACCTCCTCCCCTACCCACTGTCTTGGTCACTCCCTCGACCTTGTCTTCTCTCACCTCTGTGATCTCTCTGACTTCTCCAACTCTCCCTTCCCACTCTCTGACCACCATCTCCTCTCCTTCTCTCTGTCCTCCTCCCCTTCTACCACCTCGCCTAAAGCCACCCTCACCAGGCGCAACCTTGACGCTATTGACCCCATCTCCTTCTCTGCCTCTCTTGAAACTCTCCTATCACCCCTTCCCTCTCTGGCCTGCCCTGATCAGGCATCCTCTCTCTACAACCAATCCCTCACTACTGCCCTGGACACCGTCGCCCCGGCCTCTTCTATCCGCCGTCGTCGCCTTACTCCCCAACCCTGGCACTCCAAACCCGCTCCCTCCAAAAGTGCTCTCGTACAGCTGAACGCCTCTGGAGGAAATCTCGCTCCCTGGCTGACTTCCTTCACTTTAAATTCATCCTCTCCTCTTTCTGCTCTGCCCTGTCCCTCACTAAACAATCCTTCTTCAAGTCGCTCATCTCTTCTCAGTCCTCCAACCCCCGCCGCCTCTTTGCCACATTCAACTCCCTCCTCTCCCCCCCCTCCCACTGTCTCGCCTTCCCTCTCGGCGTCTGACTTCGCCTCCTTTTTCTCCTCCAAAATTGAAGCCATCAGATGCAACATCTCCTCCCCCCACCACTCTCCCCCCATCCCCACCCCTTCACCTCCCGCCATCAACCAGCTTTGGTCCTCCTTCATCCCCACATCAGAAGTTCGCTCCCTTATTCTTTCCTCTCCACCCTCTACCTGTCCTCTTGATCCCATCCCCTCCCACCTCCTTCGCTCTCTCTCTCCTACTGCCTGCTCCTACCTCGCACACCTCTTCAACCTATCACTCTCCTCTGGCGTTGTCCCATCCTCATTCAAACATGCTCTTATCTCCCCTATCCTTAAGAAACCCAATCTTGACCCCACCTCTCTTGCTAACTACCGCCCTATCTCTCTTCTCCCATATGCCTCCAAATTACTTGAGCGGATTGTCTGCAGCTGCCTCACCAGACACCTCTCTGACAACTCCCTCCTTGACCCTCTCCAATCCGGCTACCGCCCCCTCCACTCCACTGAAACAGCCCTGGCTAAAGTTACTGATGATCTCCTATCAGCCAAATCCAAGGGTCACTACTCCATACTCATCCTCCTTGACCTCTCCGCAGCCTTCGACACTGTGGACCATCCCCTCCTACTGCAAACTATTCTTTCACTCGGCCTCTCTGGCTCTGTCCATGCCTGGTTCACCTCATACCTTGCTAATCACTCCTTCTCCGTATCCACGTCTGGTTCTTCCTCCAACCCCTCCCCTCTCCCTGTTGGAGTCCCTCAGGGCTCTGTTCTTGGCCCTTTACTCTTTTCGCTCTATACTTCCTCCCTTGGGGCTCTCATCTCCTCTTCCGGTCTTCAGTATCACCTATATGCTGATGATATTCAACTCTACATCTCTTCTCCTGATCTTTCCTCCTCCCTCCTCTCTCGTGTAACTGACTGCCTCTCAGCCATCTCATCCTGGATGTCCTCTCGCTTTCTTAAAATTAACATCTCCAAAACCGAACTCATTGTCTTTCCCCCACCCAGGCTTCCTTCTCACCATGACCTCTCTATCGTTGTTAACAACTCCACTATCTCCTCTGTCACCCAACTCCGCTGCCTAGGTGTCACTCTCGACTCCTCTCTCTCTTTTGCCCCCCACATTCAATCCCTCGCCCAAGCCTGTCGCTTCCAACTCCGTAACATTGCCCGCATCCGTCCCTTCCTCTCTCAAGATGCCACCAAAACTATCATACATGCCCTCATCATCTCCCGTCTCGACTACTGCAACCTCCTGCTTTCTGGCCTCCCCTGCTCCCACCTTGCCCCCCTCCGCTCTATACTCAATGCGGCTGCGAGACTCATCTTCCTCTCACGCCGCTCCTCCTCTGCCTCCCCTCTCTGTCTTTCCTTACACTGGCTCCCCTTCCCCTACAGAATCCTTTTCAAACTCCTCACCACCACTTACAAGGCTCTCTCTCAGTCTACTGCCCCTTACATCTCTAACCTCCTCTCCATTCACACTCCAGCCCGCTCCCTGCGCTCGGCCAATGATCGCCGCCTCTCCTCCACTCTGATCACCTCTTCCCACTCTAGAATCCAAGACTTCTCCTGTGCTGCCCCCCTTCACTGGAACGACCTCCCTCGCTCCATTCGTCTCTCACCCAATCTGTGCTCCTTCAAGCGGGCACTTAAAACTCACCTGCTCCTTAAGGCCTACCAACCATCCACTTAACCTCTCACCTCTTCTGGTTCTCCCCTGCCCCATTTCTCTCTCCCCGTTGCTTCACTGGCTCCCTTTTGTGCCTAACTTTGTTTACCCTCCCTTAGGATGTAAGCTCGAATGAGCAGGGCCCTCTTCCCTCCTGTCTTCATACCTGTTCTACTGCTCCGTCTCTACTGTATCTGCCTGCTTGGAGTTTCTGAAGTACTGGTACTTTGTGTTTATTGTCCTGTACTGTTTTACCCTGTATAGTCTACTGTTTGTACCATGTACGGCGCTGCGGAAACCTTGTGGCGCCTAACAAATAAACGATAATAATAATAATAATAATAATAATAATGGTGGGTTTATTAGGTTGTCAGTGACATTCACTCATTCCCTCTAAAAATGCTAGCTTGCCTAGGAGTGTGTTCTCTGTAGCATATTGTTGTTTACTTGTTATTAATGTTTTTTTGTTTAGAGGTTGTTTCACAGCTAAATGTAACCACTATAATTTAAAATTTACTCACAAGTATAGTCACATGAGCACCAACTTCTTGATATTAGCTTCTCGGCTCAGGGCACTGAAATTGTTTCATCAAATTATTAAAAAAGTAGATACAAATAATTATCTGTATTGCCCCAGTGATTACCTTAAAACATGAGTATCAAATATTTCCAAAGATAAGCTAAACAGATTAAGGAGAAACCGCACCTCATTATCAACCTTTAAAATTCAAGCTTAAGAATTTAGGGTAGGAAGCTTTTGCAGAAGTTCAATGCATAGACAGTGAAACTCTCTTGATCTCTAGAAAAAAGAAAGCAATAGGGGACTTCTCATCAGAGAACTCAATACCGCATATATCTAAATTTAGTACTAAATCAAAACAGACTAAACAGGTTATTGCAAAAAAATTAAATAAAACAAGATGCCGTTTTAAAATCCATTCAACTGAAAAACCTATGGTGATATTTAAAAAGAAAAAGAATTTGAAAAACATTTTGTCCCAAGCTATTTAAAAGAACCCATAGTTTCTTTGTGAGCATGCACAGTACATAAATGTGTATTTCATGCTAAAAAAATGACTTGTCCCCCTCATTCTTTTGCTATCAGTCTCTTATTGGAAATGAATGTCCCTAAATTCTCTATCAAGACTACAGAAGACTACTAAGCCATTAATTTCATAATCATCTAGAATGAACAGATGTATGCATCTGGCCTGCAAACTAACAAACTCACAGCCAGCAATCATTGCTACTCGTTCTTTGAGATGCATTGTCTATTTGATCGAGGTCTGCACTGTATCCGGCAGCATAGTGGCTCCTGACTTCGACTACCGACATGCATTCTGGGAGCTGGCCCTGTTTGGAGCATCTCTTTTACCCTGTATCTGACTTGCCGGGGCTCCAAGTCAGTGTCACCATAGGGAGGCACATTATTCCTCTGCAGTGCGGTCCACCTCCTATCCCCTGCATCAGTGTTCTGGAGTCCCACTCTCCTAAATCCTTAGTGCATCACAGCTTTGGTGCACTTCTTTCAACAGATATAATCTGAACCACAATTCATCCTCAAGACTGCTGATCACTGGGTTATTAATCTCCATAAGAAAGGCAGAGAGTCCTATTTACCTTTTGTCGCACCCCAGAAGTCAGTTCTACTGGTAGTGAACTTACTCACTTGTTCCATAAAATAAAACAATCTAAGGGGCAAACATGATATATTAACTCTTCTGTTTCTGAAGTACATGCCCTACAATTTTATAACCACTATTGGAGATGCTATAGTACCTGTTCTGCAATTTAAAGCCTGGGGCTTTCTGTACCTGTGACCCCACTGCCACCAGGTGGACACACTTTAGATAAATATTTGTTTATATCCTTTTGATCAGTTTTAATCAACTGTATTCTGCCTGCCCCACTGTATTTTCATTCAGAGATTTCATTTTGCTGCTAAGTGCCCTGCACAGCATAACCATGAATGAACTGAGTGTTACTTGCCTACTGCTATGGGTGGACATTACACTGCCTAGCCTGTATATTCTTTAATTGCAGTCTTCTGTGTCAATTTGACCATTGAAGTTGTTTTCCTTTGCTGTCTAGTTGTGTTTTTATAGGTTGCAACTGCCTTCAACTAATAGAAGAACTGTGAGATTTCTGATACCATTTCTTTCATGCTTTGGTTCATGTTGCACTTTTACAAGTTTCCCAAACTGTCCACTCTAAATGTCTAACCAATTAATGCCTTAGCCACATGTGTCATTGATCCAGATAATTCTGTCTCTACAATATACAACTACTGTTAAATTTTACCATTGTAGTCTTCAATCAGATATGTATGACCATACAAATGTTCATATGTATGAACACTTGCCTGCTCCGCCAGCTGTTTGATTTTGATTTCATTAGTACATGCTGACCATTGACTATCCTCAATTTGATCCATGGTGGTTGTTTAGGTTAGTTCCACTATGTAGATAATCTTTTTATAACTCCATTTAACCATGTTGGCAGTCCTTCCATCCCCCACCCCTTGGCGTATCCGCCAATTTGCTCTTGAATATGGGACCCTTTATGTACCCATGCTTTCTATGTGCGGATTAATGTTAATGTTTCTTTTAATACTTATGTTAAATGTTTTCATTTTGGAAAATATAAAGTTTACAATGCTTTTCCACTGCCCCATCTCATTTTATTTCTCACCTCCCTCATTCCTCAAGAGACTCTCTCCAGCCCGCTTTAACCTGCATTTAGCAGTCTTTTAGTCATGACTGTGCCTAAACACCCATACACCTAACATCACCCCTTCATCAGAATACCTAAACCTTGGTTCCATTAATGCCAAAGGTCTGATGCAAGCTTGTTCAATTGTTTCTTGCATAGAAAATAGATGTAGCTTTCATACAAGAACCCACTTTAAGCGAGATGTTGCCCCCAAATTACATTTCCGGAGGTTACCACAAGTTTTCCATAATGATAACCTTGTCATCAAGTCCAAAGGGGCTGCTATTATAATTTTTAACCACATACCGTTAACAGAGTTTCATCTCAATGGATAGACAACATTTCATTAGCCATAGACACCTACCTTTATTGCACAATGCCACAATTGGTCAAATAACCCTGCCCCACCATGCCCAAATATTCTTAAACTATTCAACAACTTGGAGCCCCCTCCCCTTTACACTGGTTAAAGCGGTTTAACGAAAAATTCTACTTAAGGAAGTTTACTGCAAATCCCAATTAGAAAGGTGTCATAACAGATACTTTCAGTGGAATAATAAGTCAAGCAGACTATTAGCCAAAGCTCTGTGGACATAACAGGCCTGACCTTTAAACACTCAATTGAAGATGAGCACGGCATTACCCAACATACAACAGAGAAAATAGCCAGTGCCTTCAATGCATACTATTCTAAACTTTATAACTTGTCCTGTTACGTTTCGCTGACTGGTGAACCCAGTAAGAAATCACTCATCATAGATTACCTAAAGTTAATAGATTTTCACAGACTCATCTGACACAAATTTAGAACAAATCAAGAATTAAAGGGAGCTATTACTGCATTCCCTAATAGCAAGAGCACGGGGACTGATGTATTCTCCATAATATATTATAAAATATTTAACGAAAAATTGGCTCCTTTTCACTTAAATGCCCTCACTGATATTTCTGATACTCTTATTTTTGAAACCAATCCCTATGCCTCTGGAAATACTACGTCCCATAGCTACGTAGAGGATGTTGTCTCTTGCCAACCTGATCTTGTAGTATGCCAGCTCCAGCGGTGAGTACAGATGACAACAGTGACACCCCTTTGACTGACCCCACTTTAACTGACCCTAGTCACCCCAATATAGACCCCCCTGCAGCGTATCCTGACTTAGACGATAGTGAGGGCCGCAGGGAAGAGTTCAGGGAAGCACAGCTCTCTGATCCCTCCCTGGAAGGCATGAGGCACCAGACTGGTGGCAGCCTTCCAATGATGGAGGTAGGTAGTGTGACCTGGCATAAAGGGTTGTTGTACCGTGTAGCTAGGAAGGTATATGGAGATAGACCAGTCTGGGAACAAGTTCAACTGGTGGTACCGTGGGACTTTTGTGCGCAACTAATGACAGTTGCTTATGAAATCCTTATGGAGGGACACCAGGGCAGAGACCAAACACTGAAGCGCCTGACACAGAACTTTTTCTGGCCTGGAGTGTCTGATGACATCCTGGCCTACTGTAAGTCACCTTCATCCTTAAGAATGGTAGGACCCTTCCCTGTGCTCCAGTTATATGTAGACATTAAGCTCTTTGCCAAACTGCTAGCAAATCCCTTCAACCTTGCTTCTGTGATATATCTAATTCAGAAAAAATGTTTATTCCGGCTCTTAATCCTTGAAGCTCCAATGTTGATAATATTAATGCTTTGGACATTCTTGATGTCCTCCAGTGAAGGTTAAACACAACTATGTAGAATTATGTACGGAGTTTGTCAGGTACCAGGATCACAATATCTTTTTTCGTTATATCATTTGTGTTCCAAAAGAAAAAGAAAACATACCCATAGTGTACACTGTGTGATAATAAGGGTAATTTGAAGTCTAAGGAGTAAATTTACCAAACTGGGGGCTTGAAAAAGTGGAGATGTTGCCTATAGCACCCACTCAGATTCTAGCTATCATGTATGTAGTACATTCTACAAAATGATAGCTAGAATCTGATTGGTTGCTATAGGCAACATCTCCACTTTTTCAAAACCGCAGCTTAGAAAAATATACCCCTAAGTGTTATTGTACTCAACTGTGCCAAAGAAAAAAAGGCTTTGGACATTTATTATACCGATGTCTGTCGCTATGTGTGATTCCACTTGTGACCAGGAAATATATTCTCAGAGAAAAATACATATTAAATTTAATTTGACACACAAATTCATTTTATTGTCTAAAATCCAAATGTTTAAAACATTTAAAAATTAGAAATACAACACATTCTTAACCAATATATTTGAAATATAAAGTAAACTTATATAAAATAATAAGAACAATGGCAATACTTCTCCTCCACTATAACATATTTGTTTTTACCAGGTCTGCTTTGCTCCTTCACTCTGTTTTTCATTTTTATGCATTTTCTGTGAATTTTGTAAATCAAAAAGTTGATTTAATTCCATTTGAGCAAATTGTATAATAAAGTACTGCAAATAAAACATTTGTGTTAACACACAGAGTAGAGGTACAGAAAATTTCTGTGTTTTAAACTTTTGATTTAATATTCAACATTCACTTTCTTTTCACAAACTTTTTTACTTTTATTTTTAATAAAAATTAACAGAAAATTCATAAAATCTAAAATACAGAGTGAATGAATAACAATATTTTGATGGTCTATAAAGATACAAAATAACATTTTTAAGTAATACAAATTTGAAATTTTATGGTACTCTAGTGAATTGGAGCGCTATATCAACCTGAACATTCTAATATATAAGTTACATGTTGGCCTTGAGCTAATGATTAGTGAGCACCCCTTGTTCAACCAGTTACTTTGGGACACCATAATCTATTGGTAAATTGTTTTATTACTGGTCAATATGTAATCCCTCTCCTTGTGTGGAAAAAAACACCTTCACCATACACTCTATAACATTGCTTGACTCAGCAATGTAAAACACAGACTCTCAGTAGAGAGCAATGGTATTATAAATACAGTTACTATATATCAGGGAGGAGTGTTCTCTCATTGAGACCACTCAAGCGTGCCTATGATATGAATACCTTGGCAGTTACCATACTATGAACAGCATGGTGGCACAGTGGTTAACAATGCTACTTCACAGTGCTAGGGACATGGGTTCAATTTTGACAAGTACCCTATTTGTATGGAGTTTGTATGTTTTATCCAGTATTGGTTTATAGATTTTAGACTGTAAGCTCCAATGGGGCAGGAACTGATATGCATGATTATATATTCTTTGTAGAGTGCTTAATAACGTGATTAATGCTTTATAAATGAACAGTAAAACTTTTTTTATGTAAGCACGAAGATAGGAAAATAAATCTTATTAAACACAATCTTTTCCTCTGCATTGATATGATGGTAGGGAATTGTGTGCAGTGTTTTTATATTTGTGATACCACTGTCTTGCAAGATCTAATATACCTATATATGCTTTTATTTATGTCAAAAATTATATAGAGTTAAGATGAATCCTCATAGTTCTCATATAGTGGTCATAATGATGCAATATATAATAAAATACAGAATATATCACTGGATAACTTTTACAGCATATCACCATAAAGCACAAGAGCAACAGTTTGTGATAATCAACACTTATTTCCCTAGTTTAACTTTGATGCTGTATAAATTAGTACAAGCTGAGAATAATATTATTACTAACATTTTTGAATGTGAACAGACACTTTCCGCTTGGATAATCGTTGCTCTGAACATTAACCTTTTTCTGTTGCTAAGCATCTCCGAGAAGACTCTGCTTAGTTACCAGTTTTGACCTAAACACAATAAGATGACGGTTGTGTGTTGATTTGTTATACATTGATAACCAAATACCAAGAAAACAAGACAGATAGTGATTGTATAACTTTAAAGTAACAAACATTGTAAAACACTCTGGCATGCTCTTTAATTCTATTTTCTATCACACTACGCAGGGAAGCACCCTGAAGGGCGCAGATGGCAGAGAGATGGGGATCTGCATGTTGCAAGTGAATTTGAGCCAGCATATCCTTGCTGCTTATTGTTAGCAATGTGGGAAATAAAAAGAGCACTGTATTCATGTAATAACTAATAATTCTAATATATTATGCCTATTGTACTGTATATATTTACTTACTGATACAATTTTTTAGCCGCATTTGTTTTCTCAATTTGCTGATTTTATTTTCTTACAGTTCTTGCATATATAAATCACAATTGGGGAAAGTAGTGTAATGCAATTGTGATTTTTATATGTTTCTAATGACTGGTTGGAATTTGTGGTTGAGTGCATAATTGCATATATGAGATCAGTGACCCCATTTTATTACAAGCATGATCAAATTAAGGTTTATTATATATTATTGAATGCCATCTGTTTATGTAAATGGTAACACTGTAGTAAATCTATTTCTTGCCTATTTTCAATCTGCAGTAGGCTTGAAGACTGATTCCGTTATAATAAAATAATTGTTTTGAACAATTAACCTCCAATAGATTTGCGTAAATACCACAATTTGGTTATGATTTGGTGTATATATTCAAGGCTGGATTTATCATTAAGGATTACAATGGGACACAGTAATGCTGGCAGTGGTTATTGATATCACTAAGAATGGTGATCATGAGATTGCTGGTTTTTAAGCGGCAATGCCAGGTCTGGCCGCCTAACCCTAATGCTAACCATAACCCTAAACCTAACCCTTAGATTAGATTATACAAACGGCAGAACCCGGCATTACCGCTTTAAATGCAGCAATCTGAAGGTCATCATTTTAAGTGATGTCAATACACACTTTCGGCATTTTTTGTATTCACAATTTATATGAATAGTGTCGGATATGTTGTCCATCTGTTTTATGGTAAGTCTGTATTTATTTCTTGTTGCCCATATACTAAATCGGAATTACATTTTGTTAATACACTGCCATCCACTTGTTAATATAACATCCTGGGAATTGTAGTGAAACAGTTGGGAAATCGCAGTCTAACTTTTACCTGTGTAGCGTAAGTTCTAGCACTTGCTTCCACTTTCTTATGATATTAATGGGTCCTCTGACTTTGCTATTAACAGCTTTTTTTGATATCCCCCTTTAAAAGTAAGTAACTATTCATTAAAGAATTGCGGCTGTAATCAAAAATAGTTTGTACCAAATCCATCTAAAACTATGATATGGACCATTTTCAATAAAAAGAGCTACCTTCTAGATGAAAGTAGGGAAATTTACATTTCTGAGCAGCAAAGATTGTCAGACAATGCGACTTGTGCATGACAGACATCCAATAACTAAAAATTAAAAATTTAATAAATATACTCTGATTCAAGAGGAAGATGATTGCATTTATTCATTCAATTTCCATGCTTCAGATGTAAATTAACTACATCATGTTAAACTTTAGTTGCCCCATTTAAAGAAATGAATAGAATTTAGATAAAAATCCTAACTAATAAATTCCATGGTGATATAAAAACACAGGACTGATCAACTGGACAATTGATAAGCGCAGACCAACACATAATTAAAATAGTTAAGCAGAATCCACATACTGGCAAACTAAAGTATAAATTTAGAAATATACAAATGTAAATCTAAAGCCTATTGTAAGCATATATTAATTAGTAATACAACATATGACAAATGGATATGCTGATATCCCAAAACTAATTTGACAAAATGATTGTGTCTGTAATAATCTTTCACAATACATCACATCTTGCCGAAAGTGCAGAATAATGAAAAAACTGTCTAAACTAATATAAAGTTAAATAAGTTCTCATAAAAACCATTTAATTTCAAAATATAGGTTGAGACATACAGGGTGAATTGTTTTCAATTTATAAATCCACTGCATCTTACTTTTTGCAAGCCTTATGTGGCCATCTTTATATCTGCAATTACTTTTTTTTATCTATACTGGTAACGTTTTTTAATGATATAACAGAATAGTTATGCATTTTACTAAAATGACAGGATACAGATTACTGCTCCCTTTTTTGATGTTATTGAGATGTTCTTCTAACCAAATTTTTTAGTGGCCAAAAACTACGACCAACATAAATTAAACCACATTCATTTTTAAAAAAGGTTTATCACATTGTTACTATTACACATTATATAGTTTGATCATGAACGTCTTATTATTTACTGTAAAAACTGTTCTTTTTCTGATATTACTTTTGTAAATTTTGCAAGCAATACAGGGTTTGCACGGCTCTTACCTCCTTGACTAGGTTCAGATAACACACTTTTTTCTAATTTATCTTTAGCATGTATTGACACAAAATTGGATTTTCACATAATATGGCACAATGTTTTTTAAAGATTCGCTCTCTTTGCATTGTGAATTGAATCTGCTTAAAAATCTCACTACATTCTATTGCTATTTCTATTTTCACAATTGTTGATTCTATATGTAGGGCCAAGGAGAACATCTCTTTCTACACTTTGGTTTTTTTTTTGACTACCTTCTCTTATAAATTAAATTGACTGATTGAGATATTGTGTAGCCATTTAGGATAATGACAATTCCTGGCATCAATATATGAATTACAATTTGTTAATTTTCTATAAGCATTGTTATGTCAATTCCCTTTTTTAATATAAATATTAAGATTCCAAAAAATTACATTACTTGGCTGGCCTTATAAGACAACTTGATATTCAATAAATTGGTATTCAATTAGGCACAAAATCCTATAGACTTTGATCATCCCCACTCCATATAAAAAGCAGTTCAACTATATAATGAAACCAGGAGATTTGCCTCCAAACAAAGTCCTCGTCACACCTGCACGACCTTCTACCATGTCATAAAAAGGTTGGCATAACTTGGGGCAAACTCATCGCAGTACCAACTTGCTGTAAAAATACTCTATCAAAATAAAAATAATTGTTTTTGAAGATCAGCTCAATGCCTTCCAAAATAAATGTGACACAGATCTGATCATCAATCTTTTTTCCCAGAAAATACTGTACTGCTTTGATGCTGTCTTGCTGGTTTAATGACTGGACATCTGCAGTTACTAATCTCCAATCAGTTTGCCAAGTTATATCTTTTAATTTAAGAAGCATATCTTTAGTGTCTCTTAAATAAGATCTAGTCATGAACACCAAAGGTTGTAAAAAATGGTCTATAACTTTTGATAGATTGGCCACTACAGAATTTATACCTGTCACAATCGGTTTGCCTGATGCAACTACAATGCTTTTATGTATTTTAGGCAGTATATACATAACAGGAGTAGCAGGGTCTTAAATTATAATATAGTTCTTGTCACGGTTGACAAGGCTAGATATTGGATCCCTAGGCTCTGCTGGCATAGCTAGGCCCACTCACGGGCACGGAGTCTAACAGGAAGGTGATTTTCACCAGGAACCCCCGCAAGGAAGTATGGTCTTAGCGGCACCAAATCTGCAGGTTGCGGTCCCGCGAGTGAGTGGACAGCAGAGTGATGTGGAGGAGCCAGGAGATGCTAGGAGGCAGACACTGGTACCAGAAGGTAAGTGGTAGAGACACTGGATCTGTGGTGATACAAAGTCGGCCACAGAGGTCGATGCAGCGGTGGTGACTCGTGACTGCAACAGAGGAGTCACGGGAACAGTGGAAGCTTGAAAGACAGTAGAGAGAGAACCGATACGGACACGATGTAGTACTCAGGAGGTGGTAACCGAGATACTTGGTAATTCTATACTGGCCACAAGCTGAGGATAGACTGAAGTAGTGGTGGTAACTCAGGACAACAGCTGAGTAGTCACAGGAGCAGTAGTAGCTCTGAGTGGTAGCGATGAGAGAACCGAAGCTGAGAAATATTCTGTATCCTGTCATTTTAGTCCATAACTCTTCTGTTAAATCAATAAAGAACTTTATTAGTATAGATACAATTTAAAATAATTGGAGATGTAAAGATGACACAAAAGGCTTGTCAAAAATGAGATGCAGTGGATTTATAAATTGAAAACATTATACTCTGTAGGTCTCAACCTATTTTTTAAAATTAAATGGTTTTTATGAGAACCCTATTAAATGCTTAAAATAACTTTATTTTAGGCAGTTTTTCCATTATTCTGAACTTTAGGCAAGACATGATGTATTGTGAAAAGTTATAATAGACACTATCATCTTGTCAAATTAGTGTCGGGATATTACATGTTAGTCAGCATAACCATTTGTCATATGTTGTATTGCTCATTGATATATGTTTACAATAGGCTTTACATTTGTACATATTTATATTGATACTTCAATTTGTCAGTATATAAATTCCGCTTAACTATTGTAATTATGTGTCTAGGTCTGCACTTATTAATAGCGCTGATCAATTGTAGATTGGTCAGACAGTGTTGTTCTATGCTTGTGCATTTTTGAGTCTAAACCCATGCAAGTAGACACACTTCACAAACGTAGTTTCAATGAGAAAAGAGAACATCGACTTAAAAAAACAAAAACTATCTTTATTGTGGCAAACCAGGACATTATGTCTCAAATTGTCCTAGAAGACCTCAGAAGACAGTGGCCAC
This sequence comes from Mixophyes fleayi, assembly GCF_038048845.1. Classification (NCBI taxonomy): domain Eukaryota; kingdom Metazoa; phylum Chordata; class Amphibia; order Anura; family Limnodynastidae; genus Mixophyes; species Mixophyes fleayi. The sequence goes on from NC_134411.1 coordinate 67,789,912, forward strand.
CATAGCAGAGGCAGACTCTTCAGATCAAGAATCTGTGATTTCCGATATTCCTCAGCATCTAATAGCAACCATTCCTTGTCTCTCCTTCTTAGCATCAACTGAGAAGAATAAGGGGAACAATAACTTGCATTTCTCAATTCCTGTTTAATTTCAGATCAGTGCACACTGGATTTCCAGTACAGCAATGGTGGACTCTGGAACGTATGGCAATTTTATGGACATTATGTTTGCTAAGAGAAAAAGATTGAGTTCAGAGAAAAACAGATACCTGTGTTAATGGATACCATGGACGGCCCAGTTACTTATGATACTGAACCCCTGGACCTTGTAATTGAGCTAAATCACCATGAGAGTCTGACTTTCTTATTGATCTCTTCTCCACAGTTCCCTATTATTTTGGGAATTCCTTGGTTGGCTGCAAATAATCCATCCATTAATTGGGAATCAAAGACCCTTTCATTTTAACAAGAAACTCATGCTCCCAAGATTATGCCTGAACCCTCTGTCGAAGAGGTGAGCGAGTTATATAATTCCCCTCCTCACGTATTGGACCAACTACCTCCACAATATAAAGAATTTTCTGATGTCTGTAATAAGGAGAATGCTGACAAATTACCACCTCACAGGTCCTAAAATTGCCTGGTCGACTTGTTACTCTTTGGGTGCATTTATCTATTAGCCGAACCTAGTTAAAGAGTTAAAGTTCCTTAAGGATTATATAGATGAACGCTTAGAAAAGGGTTTTATTCGTTCCTACACGTCTCCAGCAGGTGCACCTACATTTTTTGTGAAAAAGAAGGATGGTTCATTGCAACCATGTATTGATTATGGAGCGTTGAATAAAGTGACAATCGAGAACCGTTACCCGCTCCCACTTATTTCAGAATTACTGGAGAGGCTTCGCTCAGCAAAGATTTTCACCAAATTAGATCTACGAGGAGCATATAATTTAATTTGCATACGATCTGATGATGACTGGAAGATTGCCTTTCGAAGTAAATATGAAAATTTTGAACATTTGTTGATGCCCGTTGGACTGTGTAATGCCTCTGTTACATTCCAATATTTCATGACTGACGTTTTAAAAATTTAATTGACCAATTTGTTGTTATCTATCTCGACGACATACTAATTTTCTCAAATTCCCAAGGGGAGCATCAACAACAGGTTTGAACTATACTGCAACGTCTTCGCAGAAACCATTTGTACATCAAGTTGGAAAAGTATGAATTCCACCAAACATAGGTTCAGTTCTTGGGCTATGTTATCTCACCTCAAGGTTTGGGAATGGACCATAGTGAAGTCAAGGCTATAGTAGATTTTCCAGCCCCAAGAATTGTCAAAGAGGTACAAAGATTCATAGGATTTGCCAATGTCTATAGATGTTTCATCAAAGACTTCTCCCAATATTGTGGCACCAACCACTCAACTAAGAAAGGATAATATTTCCTTTGGTCTCCAGATGCTGAAAGGGCTTTCTTTTTTCTTAAAACAAAGTTTACTACAGATCCCAAATTAATATATTCCAACCCAGAACTTCCATTTATCATTGAGGCAGATGTTTCAGATTCATCAGTAGGGGCAATTTTGTCACAGAGAATAGGAGAAAAGATGCTACTACATCCATGTGCTTTTTTCTCTCGTCAAATGACTGCTTCAGAAAAGAAATATGACGTATGGAACAAAGAACTATCGGCCATTGTTGCTGCATTTAATGAATGAAGACATTTGCTTGAAGGTGCTGCACATCAAATTACCGTGCTTACTGACCACCAGAATCTAGAGTTTTTTCAATCTGCAAAGAGACTTTCTCCTCGACAAGCCAGATGGAGTTTATTCCTAAATCGTTTTGACTTTATTATCTCTTATAGACCTGAATCACAGAATGGCAAACTGATGCAGGTGGATTCTAGAACAGGTGGACTCTCGAAGTCAAATTTCTTGGTAGCTATTGGCGCTGGGGAGCTGTTGTCTGATATCAAGGAGGGCTACAGTACGGATCCGATAATTTTTAATCCCCCTTCAGATTTGCACTTAACATATTGAGATAACTTATGGAAGTATGAACACCGCTTTTATGTACCAGCAGCAGAATGATTAAAAGTACTGCAATTTGTTCATGACTCTAGACAAGCAGGCCACAAGGGTGTTTGTAAAACTGAGGAATTATAGTCTCATTACTTTTGGTGGCTGAAATATAAGAAGGATGTTAAAAAATTTGTATCATCCTGCACTAATTGTGCCTGATTTAAGACTCCCCGCACTGCTCCACTTAGACTTTTACAACCATTGCCAGTTCTTTCTGGTCCATGGTGTTCAATATCCATGGAATTTATTGTGGATTTACCATCGTCCAAGGGTATGACTACAATTCTGGTGGTTGTAGATCAACTCACAAAGATGGCTCACCTTGTGCCCAGTCGTGGACTTACTTCTGCAAAACAAACAGCAGAATTACTATTCAGGGAAGTTTATCGTCTACATGGAGTCCCTGATTATGTAGTTTCTGACCAAGGAGTGCAATTTACTTCACATTTTTGGAAGCAGTTTTGTAGTGCTCTTAATATTAAATTATCAACTGCCTTCCATACCCATGACTAGATTAATGTTCTGCCTATGGCAGAGTTTTCATAAAACAACTCGCAACACTCATCCACAAGACAAAGTCCTTTTTATGCAATTTACGGTATCCTCTAAATCTACTACCCAATTTCCACAGGAAACTTCCATTCCTGCTGTTACATCCAGATTAGAGTCACTACAAAATAATCTTGAAGTATTAAGACATTGTAACATGCTCCAGGCAGTTATAAGAGAAATGCAAACAGGCAACATTAAGCTGCACCAGTTTTAAATATTGGAGACAATGTTTGGCTTTCCATGTGAAATCTAAAAGTAAGCATGCCTACTTCTAAACTAGGACCAAAATATATAGGTCCTTTTAAGATTTTGGCACAAGTCAGTTCATCTGCCTTTCAACTTGAACTCTCAGGATCTATGAAGTTTCATCCTGTCTTTTATGTTTCTTTACTGAAGCCAGTAATTTCAAATCATTTCCTTGTCACACATTGCCTCCTCCGAATCCTGCTCAAATTGATAAACATGAAGAATTTCTAGTAGAGAAAGTATTAGATTCACGAATGTTTAGAAATAAACTTCAATATTTGATACATTGTAAGGGATATGGTCCAGAAGACAATTCATGGGAACCAGAAGAGATTGTTCATACACCTTGATTGTTGCATGAATTTCATTAAAGATACCAAGAGAAACCCAGCAAAGCACTGTCCAGAGGATGCTATTGAAAGGGGGGAAGACTGTAAGGAATAACTCTGATATTTGCACCACCGACCACTAGAGGTCTCTATTTGTAACTTGCCCTTAGATTTGCCCATATCCAAGATGGCCAGAATGGCATCAAGGAGAAACCATCTTGGATCCTGTTTCCTGTTTGGGCCTATAATAGGCACTTCCTGGATCAGACATGTGCTTGTGTATTCTGCTTGCTTAGCTCCTGCTACTTGCTACACTTCCTTGCATCTGTGACTACCTGCTTGTGCACCGACCCGGCAAACGTCTGACTACTCGATATCTAGTCGTCTATTGGGCTTTAGATAATACCACCAGTATCATTACAGCTGTGTTTAGTTGTGGTCAATATGGATAATATGGAGCTATTTCTTCCTGTGGCTAGTTTGCACATATGTTTGTGCTGTTTATTGATGCTAGTGTTTAATTAAATATGCTTGGTCTATTGGATGGGATTTTAAATTCAATTTTTTGTAGGGGACATTCACTAGTATAGTATTTTAGATGATCATCAGCAATTTGAATGCTATGGTATGTGCGGCAGCAGCCAGCAGGTAGTGTCTGTAAAATGGAGCTGACATAGATTTTATTCCAGGTAAGTTAACACATGTTCTATTATTTAAGGTACATTTACCTATACTATTTTAATTTATTAATTTGGTCTGTAGTCATTTCATCAGAATCCCTTTTTTATCACTAGATCCACCTGCATAATAATTAAAATGACCAACTTTAACCTATAGTCTGGTTTATGTGCTGGAACGACCAGTGGATATCGTGTATAACACAGAGCTATCTTTTTTTTAATAAGGCCAGGCACATGGACGTTAAAATATGTAATGGATAATATTTATAATTGAGTGTCATATTCACTCTTGATTTTAACTAGAGATGGGCGGGTCCGGTTCTCCGAGAACCGAACCCACCTGAACTTTGGGTATCCGAGTACCGAGCTGAGCAGCTCGGTACTCTCCCGCCCGTTCCGAATCCAAATTGAGGCCAAACGTCATCGTGACGTTGTCGGATCTCGGGGCTCGGTTATCGTGATACTTCAACTTTATAAATACATGCCTCCACAGCAATCCATCGCCATTTGACAGAGGGAGAGAGCAGGGTGTAGTCATAGGCTGATTAGAGCAGGGACAGAGAATACAATATTGTTCTTGCAATTGCTCTAACCAAAATCGCTAGTGCAGAGAGGAGGATAGAGGTTTATTATTTTTTCTAAATATTTGGCACTCCCCAGCGCTTTTGGGGTGTCCCCCATAATTTTGCATAAATATTTCTGGCTGTCAAAAGTCATATCTGTCAGCAGTATCTACCAAATAATTTTTAGCACTCCTCAGTGCTTTTGGGGTGTCCTCCCTAATTGTGCATTAATATTTCTGGCTGTCAAAAGTCATATTTGTCAGCAGTATCTACTAAATAATTTTTAGCACTCCTCAATGCTTTTGGGGTGTCCTCCCTAATTGTGCATTAATATTTCTGGCTGTCAAAAGTCATATCTGTCAGCAGTATCTACTAAATAATTTTTAGCACTCCTCAGTGCTTTTGGGGTGTCCTCCCTAATTGTGCATTAATATTTCTGGCTGTCAAAAGTCATATCTGTCAGCAGTATCTACTAAATAATTTTTAGCACTCCTCAGTGCTTTTGGGGTGTCCTCCCTAATTGTGCATTAATATTTCTGGCTGTCAAAAGTCATATCTGTCAGCAGTATCTACCAAATAATTTTTAGCACTCCCCAGTGGTTTGCGCTCAGAATGGATTCAAAGCAGTCCACATATGATCTGAATGAGCAACCAGGTTCTGTCACCAGTCCTGATGTTAGTGTTCCCAGTACGTCATCTGGCCAAGGCGATGTCAAACAACAGAGTGTTTCCAAATTAGTGCAAAAAACAAAAACCAAAAAAAATTTACTGTATTGAAGCGAAAAATAAGTGTAACTCAGCAAAAGTTAAGTGACGATAAAAAAAAAATTGCAAGCATGCCATTCTACACACGCAGTGGCAAAGAGAGAATGAGGCCTTCACCTTTGGGTATTAGTGGCAGATCCCAAAAACTTACCCAGCCTACAATTGGTGCACAACTACTGTTACGCGTCAAAGCCGGGCTGCAAGATAACAGTGAGGCATTACAGGAGAATATTTGCTCTGATTCACAAATGACAACAATCCCTGTGGAGAGTCCATCCAACAGTGGGATGTCTAATCGTGAGCATTCTGCTGATGTGTGCCTTAATAGCCCGAGTGTAGCCGGTGATACCCAAATTGAAGATGCCACTTTGGAATTAGAAGAGGATGAAGGGGAGATTTGTGTAGGCGACGAGGGCGCTAATGATGATGTTGATGATTATGATGCAGACAGATACCAAATTGCCTTTCTCAATTTCTATTTATATTCTAGATTATATAACGGCTGAATAGTTTTCTATTTTACTCCTAGTGGAGAGAGGATCTGATGCAGACAGATACCAAACTGCCTTTGTCCATTTCAATTTATATTGTACAGTATATAACGGCTGAATTTATTAGTATTTTATACAAGTGGAGGGGGGCCTAGAGAGACAGAAACCAAACTGGCTTTCTCCATGTCAATTAATATTGTACAGTCTATAATGGCTGAGTTTTTTGTTTTTTTAAAAAAGTGGAGGGGGGCCTATAGAGACAGAAAGCAAACTGTCTTTTTCCATTTCTTTACATATTTAACTATAAGTGTAGGGTGTAATATACATCCAAAGACGATGGCTGCATTGCCAATATGCATAGATGGAGAGGAAGACAATCTGTTTTGTGTGTAGAATAAATGAAGGCCTACCAACGAAGAATTAAACAGTTTTTTTGGATGATTTATTACCTCAACAATTAGATTACTTATCTCTAAAACAGTTGGAGCACTAAATTGGGTTATTTTAGGCACAAAAACATGTATTTTCCAACAAAATAGCAAAACAAAACCAAACAAAACCAAAACACGCAATGGCGGTTTTGCAAAACCAAAACCAAAACACGACGGTAATCCAGATCCAAAACCGAATCCAAAACCAAAACACGGGGGTCAGTGACCATCTCTAATTTTAACACACATAAGGTGACTATCCGAATATGTAATTGCAGTGCCGTAACTAGGCAGGTGCGGGCGGTGCCGTCGCCCAGGGCGCAAGCCCAAGGGGGCGCAGCAGCCGCACGCTACCTGTCTCTGTGCCCTGGCTCAATACTGTACACATTGCCCTAATTGAACTTTCAGCCAGCTTCCCCCACATCTGCATCAGAACCATTGGAACGCATTTGCGTTCCACTGGCAGGAAGTTCGGCATTTTGAACGCAAACTTGCGTTCCAAATGCCGAACTTCCTGCCCGTGGAACGCATATGCGTTCCAATGGGACATTACCTGATTCAGCGGTCCAAAGGTGGTTCCAATTTGCTGCTGGTGTAACTTCACTGGAGAGGCGCCAGCCGGCTCTGTACTCTCCTGCATGCTCCTTCACTTACAGCTGCTTCCAGACTGTTGCGCATGCGCACCCCTCCGTCAAAGGTCCTAATGGATATTGGTGAAAAAGTTTCTAGTCTCCATGTCAGCATGAATAAATCATTCCCGGACATATTATTCAATTGAGGTACTATTTTCTGGACTGTGTTTTTTCATCGTTTTTACATCTTTTCAAATGTTATTTTGTATATTTGTCTGCAGACATATATTTTATATATTTTTTTTATCATAGGGTATGTGTTTATTTATATATTATATTGGTATTTAGTCCTTTGTAATATTTTGTTTCATCGATCTCTCATTCACTCATTAGATATAAATCTGTTTAGCCTTATCCCTCTTTACCTAGCATTCTTTCTTTTGAGTGTCGGGGAGTATATTTTGTTATAATTTCTATTCACTTAGAGAGGATTAGGTCTTTCCTCTCAATCTCCCCACAGTTTTGTCAACCTTCATAGATACATACGGAGAGCGCTGGTATTCTCCATTTTCTTTTATATATAGTATAATAGTCAGAAAGTCATAAAATATATATATATATATATATATATATATATATATAAATATAAAATGAGCGAGAGAGATGGCTATATGTATATAGATATATATATCATGCATTTGCAAAGATGTGTAACAGAATTCTCTCAGTAAAGTGCTAGCCACACCTCCACATTAGGTTAGCCACACCCACTTGTCAAATGTCACTTCCACTTCAATGGGGGGCGCCGGTGCCCTGTCTCGCCCAGGGCACTAAAACGTCTAGTTACAGCACTGTGTAATTGCAATCGAAATTATTTTTTCTATGTGTAAGCTCTAGTGTTTCTCTAATGGATTTACATGCTGAGATTTTTATCCAGTGGTAGTGGTGTAATTATGTGGGGAATGTTTTCTTGGCCCACATTATAATCCTTAATACCAATTAAGCATGGATTGAATGCCACAACCTACCTGACTATTGTTGCTGACAGTGTGCATCTTTTTACAGCAGAATAACATGCTATGTCACAAAGCACAAATCATCTCAAGCTGGTTCCATGAACATGTAAATGAGTTCAGTGTACTAGAAAGGCCTACACAGTCACCAGACCTCAAACCAATTGAGCATCTTTGGGCTGTGGTGGAACGTGAGATTTGCAGATTTGCAGCATGAATGTACAGCTGACAAATCTGCAGCAATTGTGTGATGCTATCATGTCAACATTGACCAAAATCTCTTAGGAATGTTTTATGCACCTTGTTGAATCCATGCCATGAAGAAGTCAGGCAGTTCTGAGGGCAAAGGGAAGTCCTCTTCTCTACTAAAAAAGTCTACCTTATAAAGTGGCCACTTAGTATATATTGACTGCATTTATTGCACTTGATGATGCAGCTGTAGATATACATCAGAATATTAAATGCAAAGGAACATTTGTAGTGATTTACTTGTGTGAAATTTTCTTTTTTTGTACTGAATATGAGGAGTGGATTAGGTTAAGAGTACTTTTCATTGTGTATGTGTGGATTTGCAGGGGGGAGAGCATGTGGTAAGATGAGGCTGAAGGAAAGAGATTGTGGTGAGAGAATGGGAAGGCTAAATTGGAGAAACTAGAAATGGAGCAGCAGCGGGAGAAGACAAGGTCAACAGCGCGCCCACTACAGTGGGTTGGAGATAAGGTTCATTGGGAGATACCAAAAGAGGAAGTAAGTGAAAGAAGTTTAGTGGCAGAAGAGACAGTGGTATTATCAATGGGAATGTTGAAATCGCCTATTATGAGAGTAGGTAGGTCAAAGGATAGGAAGTAAGAAAGTAAGTGAACCAGGTCTCAAAGTTGTCAAGGAACTGGGAAACTGGACCGAAAGTGGAGAGAATAAAATAGACTGGTAGTGTGGACTTTAAATGAAAATAATGAGATGAGGGGTTCATAGGACTTGGAAGGTGCAGCTTGAAGAAAGTGGAATGCTTACTCCTTGTCTGTTTCCTGGTCTGGGAGATTACCACATATGAGAGGGCTGCAGGGGATGTAGTGTCAGAGGAGGCTAGCCAAGTTTCTGTAATGGCAAGGAGGTTGAGGGATGTAGAAATGAATAGACCATGGATGGATGTAAGTTTGTTATGAACAGATCTGGCATTCCATAGTGCACAGGAGAAGGGAAGAGAGTGTAGTGGATATATGTGGATAAAGTTGGCGGGATTGGAAGTACGGGATGGATGGAAAGGTATTGGGGTGGAGCGAGGAATATGAGCAGATAATGGGAATTGTACGGGTCCAAGGTTAGGTGAGTTATCAAACAGCAGCCATGGGCAGGGTGAGAAAGAGGATATGCGAGGAAGATTTGTGGGTTTGAGGTTTATTTCTGTTTATGTAGGCTGATGAGTGTGGTGAGAGCAAGAGACAAAACAGTTCATGTGCGCAGCCTAGCAAGGAGGGCAGTAGTGAAGGGGAAATTATAATCGGGGAAGTAGGAATAGTATGATGAAGAAAGAAGAGGAGATTGGAGAGAAGTATGGTGACAGTTAATAGGAGAGACTGTACATTGAGCTGGAGCATGATGGAGTGATGTGAATGAATGTATATTAGCTACATTAGGTAATGAGAAAGTGGAAAAAAAACAATTGACCCAAATTATGCGGCCCAATGAATGAGGTCAAGGATACTTTACCACCCCCTAGCTGGAGTTAGTGGAGTAGGCAGTTTCTGCCCCTCAGACACAACAAGGTACTGGAGGATGCTGAAAGTTGGGTGCAGAGGGTCCAGCATCCAAACAGGGATGGAAACAGCAATCACAATTGAGGTTTTGCCAGAGGGCTGGCTGAAACCTGCAGTTCAAAAATAGTGGGAAATTTAGGTATCTTACTGTAGTTCACTTGCAGTTATGGAAACAAAGACAACCATTGTAGAATTGTTTGAATATTCAGTCTAGCTTACAAAATGGAGTCTAGAATACCAAATGGAGTCTAGCAGCCATGATTGTATTAATATGCTACAGCTTTAATGAAATTAAATTTTGCAAGAAAACAAAATCTTTATGACTATTATGCAAGGCCGTATTGTTTTGTCTTGAGAATCAGTGTTTCCAAACCTCCAACGCAAGGCCTCATATTTTAATACATTCTGGTTAAGGAAGCACATTCTTTGAGTAGAGGTACACATAGTTCATAGCTATCCAATCAGTGTAAATACCAATCTAAACACCCCTTTGTGTAAGGGTGCCAAGATTTTTGCTTAAAACATGTGGACAAATGTATTATTGTTATCATTCTGATCTGCTTAGTCAGATGGTCCGTGTGCACTGCGAACATTGCCGGCAATTACGGTAGGGAACCTCCGCTGCGAGGTGTCTCAGACGTTCCCGAGACAAAATTATATATATATATATATATACATATATACATACATATATACACACATATACATACACATGGAAACATGGAATTTAATACATTTTATGGAAAACAAAACATGTCTTGGAGTACATTCTCGTGTGTGAAGATTTTCTTACATTTTGTAGACCAACTTTGAGGAGGTTTTAGGACACTGAATAGCTTTAGAACTTGAGCTAGGTTTATGATGATGATTGGCTGAAGGTTTAGGTGAGATCTGGGGGTAAATGTATTATAGTCCGATTTTGTCAAGTCGCCGGAAATCGGCGAGTTTACAGCTAAAATTTAAAGCGGCGCTGTCTTGTAAAGGCAAACTTAATGTATGTTTAGACTTAGAACTTGGACTTTTGATAGAGCAACCTAAGTATCAATATGTAGATGATAAGATTAAGACCAGTATATACATTTTTTTAATTTTTCACTTTGTTTTTCTAGTCAGCAAGGAGCTGAGATAGATGTGCTCCAATATATTACTGATAAATGATATGATGGGCCCCTTGTTATTGTGAGTGTATGGGGATTGCCCCCTTTTCCTCTTTGTTGAAATTACAGTGTTTTTCAAGGGCAGCATGGACTGTAGAACATCAAATAGGGATGTGCTTGTAATGAAGCCAAACATCAAAAATTTTAGTTAAGCACAAATATTTTCTTACCTACACAACTCACTATCATTAAGGAGAGCATAAAAAAATGAGTAACTTTGCACCGGAGCAAAACCATATTGTATTGTAGGGGGCAAACAAATATTACCATTGTATAACATTTGCAAATATGTGGTAAGCCACCCGCCATGTCACGGTGCTTATGCTAATAAGGTGGTACTATTAGGCATGATAACAGAATTATAATTTATGAAAGGTTGAACTCGATGGACTTGTGTGACTTAGTCACTGTATTGGTCCTGTACTCTGTGACATTTTTTGCAGGTCCCTACAAGACCAATGATGACATGAATTATCATTGGGATTGTGCTAACACAGCCCAGAGGAATGGGTGAAAAAGGAGGTTACACTAGCTAATAATCTCATTCCATGATGTTTAGAGTCAAAGTTATTATAGCTATGATAATTGTTTTGTCCTTTGAATATTTGAACAGTTATGTCTTGGAGACCCTAGTCATGAGGACAATAGGGGCTAACATCATTATATTATTTTGGGTTAAAAGTGTGAAGTTTAGAATCATCAGTTTCCACTTTTCCTCATCACAATCATCTATTTAGTTTCTAGAATGTAGGGCACATTGGGGGTGGGAATGGGATTAGTGGATTTAAATGCTGACCTTGCTGACCAAATCCAGGTTCACAAATCCAGTCCTTAACAGGACATGTTTTCAAGGTCTCACAGTATCACAAGTGAAACAATTAGTACCACCTGTGGATCTTTTACAATATTTAAATCAATGATTACTACATCTGTTCTCCAGCAAGGAGATATGTAAAACATATACTGTTGTTAGGAAGGGTACACACTACAGGTTTTTCAGCCAACTATTGGGTCAATCAAACAATAAATGACCGTTTGAGCCAATATCGCATAAGTGTGTAGACTTAAATGATGAACAACAGTCATTCCAAATTACCCATTGTCGTTTCATTTGATTGTTCAGCGGAACTATAACTCTTGTTCCAATGTACTGCAGTGTGTACACAACCAATCTGAGGACCAGCTTTGGAAAACACAGATATACTGTGGACATGGATTGATTTCATAGGCAAGAATAAAAAACAACTACATATGAAAGGTTCTCTTGGAGTTAGAAACTATACTGATTAGGGGTGTGCACCGGGCACTTTTAGTGTTTTGTGTTTTGGGTTCTGATTAGCTTGAGGTTTTGGGTTCTGATTTGTTTTGCCAAAACACCTGACGAAAGGTTTTGGTTCTGATTTAGGGTTTTGGGTTCTGATTTATTTTTAAAAAAGCATAAAAAAGCGATAAAATCCATTTTTTTGTTTTTTTACACTCCTACGCTATTATTAACCTCAATAACATTCATTTCCACTCATTTAAAGTCTATTCTGAACACCTTACACCTCATTATATTGTTTTTAGGCCAAAAGGTTGGAAAGTCGGTAAGGATAATGGCAGATGACTTTTAATGTAGATAAATTTAACGTTAGGCACCTAGGCTGTCGTAATAATTCTGCTGCTTACACAGTAAATGGGATAACAACTGGGTTATTAATAACTTATTATGACATAGAAAAGGATTTAGGCACACTAGTATAACATATTTTGAATAGCAGCACTCGTTGCCAAGCAGCTCTGATACATGCATGTGATTCAAATGTGTTTTAGCTGTTGTGTAAAACCAAATCTTGAATAAGGTTACAGTTGATTTTAGAACCAAAACCATCTCTATTCCATACGTTGTGCTAGAATACATCATTCTACTCGCTCGGAAACTGTTGTTTCTTCTGACCCGATGGAGGTCACACTGTTACTCTCCTTCAAAGAATGGACTGAATGGAAAAATTCACATAGATGGGGGCATAATGCATTACTGGAACATTGGAGCTCTCATAGTACTTGGGAGATCGGTTAAGCTGTAATCCAAAGTTGAACTATGTATAACTTCTTGAACTCTATCCAAAATTGTAATTTTAATTTTCAATGTAGTTCTTATATATTTTTTATCAGTCCAAGACCATATGTCCTATTTTTTTTATTATCATCATTTATACATGTATACTCCATTTAAAAGTAAATCTAATGAAACATGGTTTTCCAAACATTATGCATTATGTTACTATTATATAGCAGGCTTGGCTAACCTGTGGCACTCCAGGTGTTGCGAAACTACAAGTCCCAGCATACCCTTCCAGCAATAAGCTGCTATATATTGGTAAAGCATGCTGGGGCTTGTAGTTTAACAACACCTGCAGTGCCACAGGTTAGCCAAGCCTGTTATATAGTATCATTAACAGTGCTGACTTTGCAATTGTGTCATACTTGGTTATTTGTCATAACACAGATATTTATAATATTGTTTTCAGGTGACCAACAAATAGTGACAATAGCAAGTTTTCATTGAAATAGCCCTGTGCAGGTACTGTAACTATGCAGTTTAGGTGTGCATACAGCCACAATAAGCACAAATGCCCAAGTGTAATGGTAATAAGTATGAATGCAGATGGTACAAACCAGACGAGTTGGGTGATAGATAGTGTATCAACCGTGTTTGAAGTCAGTAAATACCTTGCTCAGTATGTATGTTAGGTGTGCATGTATATATCAGAAGGAAAACAACAACTTGAAGATAAGAATAAAACAAATAATCAAAAAAAGAATACATCATCAGTGCACTGAAGAAAACAAAATAAAAAAAATAGGAATAAAATAAAACACTTCTGACAAGTAACTATCAGTCCAAACTGAGCTTGTATAAACAAGTCCAAATGTCTGTTTTATAGTTGGACAGAAGTCCACTTACATTACAGGTCTTCTGTCTTCTGTCCCACTTCGCACTGGGTCTCAGACAATTACGGTGGTTGTGGCTGGGTTTGCTTCAACTTTGTCCTTTGCTCAGATGGCGGCAGCAAGCGTGGAATTTAAAGAATACGAGTATCGCGAGATCCGACGGCGGGATTATGAGTCATAGCCTCGTTTTGAGTTTTGCTAATCGGCGGGAATACCCGAACTGTGCTCGGATCGGGCTCGGATCCGCACTGTTCGGGGCTGTTCTGATTCTGTAAATCCGAGCACGCTCATGCCTAATACTGATGCCCTTTAATATTAGTCATCTATCAGAAGGGGATGACTGTAAACCTAAATGGCTACAAATAATGTACTTGGTGTAAGGAGGAGGAGGCATCTCATGAAGAAGACGACTTAGGTGAAATAGAGCTCACTGCCTGGAGCATTGAAAATCATTTATGTCATGGGCTACACAAACGGCCATTAGGCAAATGAGGATCTTGGAGCCATACTCCTCCTAGTCCCTTGTCTACATCATGCCTAAGGGAAAAATGACAATGTAATCACTGATATCAGTGATGTCCATCGGCGACTTTTGGTGTCTCGTGTTTTGTGTTTTGGATTCGGATTTGCGTGATGTTTTGGGTTCGGATTTGTTTCGCAAAACACCTGCCGAAAGGTTTTGGTTCGGATTTAAGGTTTTGGATTCGGATTTTTTTTTTGAAGAAAGCATAAAAAGTTCAAAAATCAAGTTTTTGGGCTTATTATCACTCCTACGCTATTATTAACCTCAATAAAATTCAATAACAAGCATTTCCACTAATTTACCGTGTATTCTGAACACCTCACAATATAGTTATTAGTCCAAAACATTGCAACGAGGTATCTTTCTGGACTGCGTAGTGGAGTGGTCCCCACAATATAATAAGAAAACCATCAACTGGTCTTAATCGCACCAAAAAATGTACCTGGACTGCGTAGAGGAGTGGGTCACCCCAATATAAATTAAAAACCCTGAACTTGTATGATTCGCACCAATAATGTACCTGGACTGCGTAGAGTGGGTCACCACAATATATATAATAAGAAAACCATCAACTGGTATGAAGAATCGCACCGAATAATGTACCTGGACTGCATAGAGGAGTGGGTCACCACAATATAAATTAAAAACCCTGAACTTGTATGATTCGCACCAATAATGTACCTGGACTGCGTAGAGGAGTGGGTCACCACAATATATATAATAAGAAAACCATCAACTGGTATAAAGAATCGCACTGAATAATCTACCTGGACTGCGTAGAGGAGTGGGTCACCACAATATAAATTAAAAACCCTGAACTTATATGATTCGCACCAATAATGTACCTGGACTCCATAGAGGAGTGGGTCACCACAATATATATAATAAGAAAACCATCAACTGGTATGAAGAATCGCACCCAATAATGTACCTGGACTGCGTAGAGGAGTGGGTCACCACAATATAAATTAAAAACCCTGAACTTGTATGATTCGCACCGAATAATGTACCTGGACTGCGTAGAGGAGTGGGTCACCACAATATAAATTAAAAACCCTGAACTTGTATGATTCGCACCGAATAATGTACCTGGACTGCGTAGAGGAGTGGGTCACCACAATATAAATTAAAAACACTGAACTTGTATGATTCGCACCAATAAATGTATCTGGACTGTGTAGAAGAGTGGTCACCACAATATTATTAAAAAACCCTCCACGGGTCTGAATTCCACCCAAAAAGTTTATGGACTGCGTAGTGTAGTGTTCCCCACAATATTATTTAAAAATTTTGCAGCAACAGTCAACGTTGTTTAATATCTGATACACCTCTATCTGGACTGCATAGTGGAGTGGCCTCGGTACCCAATTTGGTACCGGGGCCACAATACCTCCTCCAACCATGGTACAGAGCATTCATCATTGAGATCCCATCAAGTATGTTAAAGACGGACAGGGTCGAAGTGTTATTGGTTGACTTTGTAAACCAAAAAACTGTCCCTGTTGCACATAGTCGTGCAATGAAGACTGACTTTTTCATTTAAAGGCACCATCTTTCAAGTGTAGTGTTTGTAAGTCATATTATACTTTTGGTAAAATTTGTTTAATTTGTTCCTCTTTATGGTAACTACTAATAGAATTAAAGTATTAAATAAATATAAGCGGCAGTTCCTCTTTATGGGAATTAGTAAAAGAATTAAAGTATTAAATAGAGTGGTATAGAGTGGTAGTGTGGTATAGAGTGGTCCCCACAATATAATAATAAAAACCCTCAACTGGTCAGAATTCCACCAAACAAGTATCTGGACTGCGTAGTGGGGTGGCCCCGGTACCCAATTTGATACCGGGGCCACAATAAAATAAATACACCCTCAACTGGTCAGAATTCCACCAAACAAGTATCTGGACTGCGTAGTGGGGTGGCCCTGGTACCCAATTTGATAGCGGGGCCACAATAAAATAAATACACCCTCAACTGGTCAGAATTCCACCAAACAAGTATCTGGACTGCGTAGTGGGGTGGCCCCGGTATCAAATTTGATACCGGGGCCACAATACCTCCTCCAAGTTCCAAGTGTAGTGTTTATAACATCTTAACACTACACTAATTCTAAACCTCTTGTTTTAAATAATGACAGGGCATTTAACTTTTGATTTAATTTATTGAATTTGTTGGCATTTTCTTTTACTTTTTGAACATGGCAAATGACTGTTGAATGGTCACATAATGCCAAAAAAATAGTTGCAAGATGGAATTGTCCTTGGGTCCTCCCACCCACCTTTATGTTGTTGAAATAGGACATGCACACTTTAACAAACCAATCATTTCAGCGACAGGGCCTACCAAACAACTGTGGCTGAAATGATTGGTTTGTTTGGGCCCCCACACCAAAGAAACAATTCATCTCTCCCTGTACAAACTAAACAGGCTCTACAGAGGAAAGATGTCGTCCTCATCCTCAACCCCTGATTCCTCTCCCCCTACAGTGTGTACTTCCTCCTCCTCACACATTATCAATTCGTCCACGCTGGACTCCACAACCACAGGTCCCTCTGTACTATCTGGAGGGCAGTGCTGTACTTCATTGAGGAATTGATTATTCATTTTTATAAACATAATTTTTTCAACGTTGTGAGGAAGCAACCTCCTTCGCCGCTCACTGACCAGGTTCCCCACTGCACTAAAAACTCTTTCCGAGTACACACTGGAGGGGGGAAAACTCAGTTAAAAAATAGAACCAGTTTGTACAGGGGCTTCCAAACTGCCTTTTGGAGTTCTAGCACGTCACTACCTCTAGTTAATTTAGATTGCAAAGCTTGTAAATATAAATACTTTGAAGATAAAAAAAGCAGGCTGCACAGACTGTGGAGCTAGAAAGTGAAATTAAATGGACCACATTACTTTGGAGGCTAACTATGCACCCCCCCCGCCCTACACTTGTAGTTGAATATAAATAAAGCAGCCTGCATAGACTGTAGAACTATAAATTCAAATATACAAAGAAATGGACAAAGGCAGTTTGGTATCTGTCTGCATCAGATCCCCTCTCCACTAGGAGTAAAATAGAAAACTATTAAGCCGTTATATAATCTAGAATATAAATAGAAATTGAGAAAGGCAATTTGGTATCTGTCTGCATCATAATCATCAACATCCTCCTCAGCGCCAGCTACATCAATATCCTCCTCCCGGTTTACAACATTCACACCTTCATTAGCCAAATCTGTAACTGGACTGTGGGTGATCCTTCCAGCATATGCAGAGGGCATGCTGCAAATGCTGGATGGAGTCACCTCTTCCCGTACAGTGATGGGAAGGTCAGGGTTCACAACCAACAACACCCTTGGACTCGCCTTGGGGATTTGTGATGTCATCTGTTTAGAAGGCAGAGTTCTTTGCTGTTTTGTTGTTGTTGCTGACAGCATAACTCTCTTAAATTTTTTGTAGGGGGGGGAAGGAGGGCTTAGATCCTTGGGTAAAGCTGGACCACTAGTCATGAACACGGGCCAGGGCCTAAGCCGTTCCTTGCCACTACGTGTCGTAAATGGCATATTGCCAACTTTACGTTTCTCCTCAGATGATTTTGAGTTTCTCTTTTTGCTATTTTTTGAGAACTTGGGCTTTTTGGATTTTACATGCCCTGTACTAGGAGATTGGGCATCGGGCTTGCCAGACGACGTTGATGGCATTTCATTGTCTATGTCATGACTAGTGGCAGCAGCTTCAGCATTAGGAGGAAGTGGGTCTTGGTCTTTCCCTACTTTATCCTCCAAATTTTTGTTTTCCATTATATGTAGCACAGGAGTGCGTACCCCTAAGCCACACACACTCGGCAAAGCCTTTAAAAATTATATGCGGCACAGGAGAGTAGCACTGGACTTATACTGCTGAATCAGTGAACTTTGTAATATCAGTACCACTGGACTTATACTGCTGAATCAGTGAACTTTGTAATAGCAGTACCCCTGGACTTATACTGCTGAATCAGTGAACTTTGTAATAGCAGTACCACTGGACTTATACACTGCTGAATCAGTGAACTTTGTAATAGCAGTACCACTGGACTTATACTGCTGAATCAGTGAACTTTGTAATATCAGTACCACTGGACTTATACTGCTGAATCAGTGAACTTTGTAATATCAGTACCACTGGACTTATACTGCTGAATCAGTGAACTTTATAATATCAGTACCAATTGGTACTTGGTAATATAATAGTGCAGTACCAATGGGCTTATATACTGCAGGATTGGTTTTGCAAATTTTGTTGTAATTAATTTTTTTTTTTAATTTTTTTTTTGTATTTTTTTTTATAACTTTTTTTTAATTTTTTAAACACTTGGGAATAATGGGGAAATAACTATGCCCTTAGAAGCACAGAGCACAGGACAAAGGACCACTGGACCACTGGACTGAACAGGGCACAGCACAGGACCCATCAGCACCACTGAACTCAAAATTGACAGAGCACAGCACACAGCACCACTGGACTTTTACTGTTGAATGTGTGAACTTGGTAATATTGCAGTACCAATGGGCTTATACTGCAGGATTGGTTTTTCAAATTTTGTTGTAATTAATTTTTTTTTTTAATTATTTATTTTTTGGTATTTTTTTTAATAACTTTTTTTTATTTTTTAAAACACTTGGGAATAATGGGGAAATAACTATGCCCTTAGAAGCACAGAGCACAGGACACAGCACCACTGGACTGAACAGGACACAGCACAGGACCCAGCAGCACCACTGAACTCAAAATTGACAGAGCACAGCACACAGCACCACTGGACTGATACTGCAGAACACAGCACAGCACAGCACAGCACAGAACTAAACAGCACAGCACAGAACTAAACAGCACAGCACGAGATCTACCAGGACAGAGGACCACCTAACACACCCTCACTCTACCCTGATCAATGCCCAAGTGAAGATGGCGGCGACTAGCGGGGAATTTATAGGATCCGAGTATCGCGAGATCCGACAGCGGGATTATGACCCAGAGCCTCGGTTTCAAGTTTTCATTTGGCACCAATACCCGGATCCGACTCGGATCGGAAAGGTTCGGGTGGGCTCGGATTCACAAAATCCGAGTGCGCTCATCTCTAATTCCTACATACATATAAAAAAAAAATGCATTTATTTTGCAAATAAATTTAAAACTACCACTGTCTCAATTTACCTTCTCTTGCTCTACCCCCCTTCATAAACAATCTTATTTCATGGTTTGTTTCTAGAGTAACTCAAGTCCGCCATTTGGGAATCCATCTTCTTCTCCCTGATCCTTTCTGCCTACATTGCACATTTGTAACTGGATTTCTTAAAATAAGCCTCCACGTTCTTTATCTTCTTTAAATTACCTTAGTACCTAAAAGAATGTTTCATTAAGGATCTTTGTTACTAGGTATTTTTTCAACATAAGTCTCCCTCCCAGGGGAGCACTTCCATTTCTCTAATGGATGGCTTTGTTGTCTACTTAGTACAGATAGAGGTGTGAGTGATGCAGACGTTGTAATGACAGGAGCAAAAACAGTGTTTACTTGGAAAGTAAGAGCTCTTATTCCAATGTTTTCAGCAACCAGTAACATTATTGATGCTCCTAAATATGCCATTTGTCTGCAGAGGTAGAATTAGTCCAATATGTATCATTTGTCTTAATTGTGATGTAGTGGAAAACGGTTATTATTGAATATATTTCTCAAATATGTCTTTGATATATAAGACTGATTGACAAAATTACAATTTACAGAGCACATCCTGCTAAATAAAGACTTGCTAATCTTAAGCATATTTGGCTAATCTCCCGAAATGTACAGGAGACTCCCAAATTTCAGTTAGTTCTCACACACCGTGTGTCATTTTGTCCCCCCCCCCCCCCCCACAGAATGATGATGGCTTGCACTTACCACTTGACCTTTCCTACCTGATCTCGGAGGGGAGGTTTCTAAAGTTGGCAAGGATGTCTTTAAGTGAATATATGAGAAAAAATATCAGACACTGGTTGCTGGCTATTGTTATTAATAACTATATTGCAAGGTCTCTGTAGAAGTGAGAACAAGTAGACAGAATAAAACTTTGAAACATTTCCCCTTGACCCTTGTTTTCTCACCTTGCTATTACAATATTCTATTTGTATCAGGCTTTTAAAGCAATATCACAATGTGTTCCTATTAATAGTGTACATTGGAATATCAAATGGTTCATAAGGAAGGAGATTTTTAAAAAAAAACAAAAAAAAAAAACCTGATGTCATGAGATGAATATGTGCTTATTTTTGTTTTTTTTTATGAATGCAACATTCATTTATGAACTGATTTACCATCAGCTTCACTCCTCTCTAAATATGAACAATACCATTTCTATACTAACTGATAATTAGCTCTGCAAATAAACTTTAATATAGAGGCACGTCTTTAAACAAAAGCAACTTCACAATTCTTTCTTGCTAATGCTATACATTGAAATGGCAGATGGTGCCTAGGGAAGGTGGAGTTATTAAAATCTGAGGACATGTGATGATTCTCTACAATCTGTTTTTTTTTATTTAATGTCAGTGTGAACATTTGCAAATTGACTCAGAGAATCATAATCAATGAAATTGCAGATATTTATTAGTATATATATATATATATATATATATATATATATATATATATATATATATATATATATATATATATATATATATATATAGTATAGAGAGAGAGAGGCTATAAGCTATGAGCATAACTTATATTGAGGATTTCTGAGTATGGGAATACAAAGGAGCTATAGTTCATCCTTTTTTAAGTGTTCCTGTGTTTTCTTTTTGTTTTCCTTGGTAACAATGAAACTGTAGTTGCTTGTGTGAAATTGCTTTTCTCATAAGGTGTGACTGTGGGGAGCATGTGACTGTGACTGTGCCTATCAGCACCAGCTGCATTCTGAATTTGTTTTATGAAGATTAATGACAGCAGTGCCACAGGGTATTATGCACAGAATCTTAGATGTTTTAGAAAGTATTTGCAATAAACAAGAACAGTTATAATGTGTTTGAATACTGTCCTTAACAGAAAAACTATTTAGGAAATTAGTAGGTTAAATAATTTATTTAATACATGCAAACCAGTAGCTTCATTGCATGTCTAATAGCCTTATCATTTAAATACTTTTAAAAAGAGGGTATTATTCTTTTTTTTATATTGTACTGTATTCAGCACCTGAAATAGCCAGCCTGGACTGTTTACTGTTAAAGTTGCTACTCGGTGGGCACCATAAACTGCTCTCCATGGAGCAGGTTGCTTGAGGTCTGCAAAGAAGAACAGCCCTAGCACTAGATAACAGTGTCAATGGATACTATTATCATGAAATTAATCCCTGACTGGTAGCAACTGTTCCATTTTAGTATGGTTCCTGTATAATAGGAAAGTGAGTAAGACCACTATATGTGTAGCTCTTGTGCAGACAGGGGTGTTAAACCTCATAGCCTTATCTCACCTGTTCATCTCTCCCAGGGCTAGCAGAACACAGTAATCACAGTTAGCACAGCAGGAGAGGGCAATGTTTACAGGAGCACCTTACTAGCCTGCCTGTGCAGATTTTTTTATTTTTTTTTACCATGGACAATCTCAGGGCAGGGGGAGACGCCCCTGGTCTCATCTTTTCCGTGTTGTCTTCTCAGCACAGTCTCTCCAGGTTGTGGATTGTTGCAGGTCCACCAGAGGTTGACAAACCTCTACTTGGCTCTTTTAAAAATCACTTGCACACTTACAAGTAAAGGGAAAACGTGGCACAATTATTGGTATAAAAGACCCGGTAATCGAGGGCATGACACCTGGTAAAAAGTGGATAGTGTGGGTAAATGGTGTTTTCTATAAACAGCATTGAAAAAAGTTTCAGAGTTGTATAACCATGAAGTCCTATGTATTATCTGTGATATATGCAAACACTTGACGTAGAACTTAAGCTGATCAATACAATACACAAGCATACACAATAAAATAAAATACTAAAAACAGAGACTATATAAAAAAAAGTAGCAATATTATGGTTATAACATGTAAGCAGTGTGACAATACTTGACAATACCCTTGAAGAATGCAAGATAGTAGTAAGAATGTAACAACTGGTTAAAGGTTAGTATAAACAGTGTATGCTCTATAGGAATATCTCTGTATATGTGGGTACCTTTCAATGTAAAGAGAGCAAAAGTAGGCTGTGGCCTGGGGTAGAATGGAGTAGGACATGTGCTTCCTATTCTCTCACAAAATCTTGTAATTATCCTTATATATCCATATCAACCCATGCTGAGATTAAAAAATATAGGGGTACAAACTGTCTCCCTTTTGCTGGACCAGTTTTGGGTACCTTAAATATCTGGACAGTCAAGTATTATATCTCCAATATAAAGGGACTGAACTTGTTTGAAACCACCAATTCCCATCTTTTTCCTGGAAACCCGGTGGCTAGCACTTTAGGTGGATTAGCGGCTATTCTGAATATTTGCAATGTGGTGAGTGAGGAATTGATTCATCCGTCCTGGAGTGGATCTGTTTTTTCTCTGCCCTAACTTTCTATACAGCAATCTGCATATACTTTATATAAAAGAGATGATGTGACGGGGGAGTAAACAAAATCCTGACACATCGGAGTGTCCTCTCACCCCTTAATCGCCACTTATTTTATCACACTTTAGGGCAATTTATGCTTTATCTGCTCAAGATGAGCCTGACAATTCATCTAAGAAAGTCTCTTTTCCATATAGGGTTTTACCTCTGGATTGTTATGCTGGTCTGTTAAATGCTGAGATTTGAATGAGTACCATACCCTCTCTTAATGAATATGTGCACATTTCAGTGCTGAAATAATCACTATCCTCAAGTAATAATCTTTACGCATCTGTATATTAACCTTCTATATATTGCTGTGGATATTGTGGAAATTGTAAGAGAGACTGGTTCGGGTTACTCTCTGTAAATTTTGACTATAGCACAACACCTACACTACAGAACACAGTTATTACATTAAACTAGTCACATAATTGTTTCCAATATAATGGGAAAACATAATTATGCAACTGCTGCCACGGCCAAACTGGAGCGATATGTTCGTCAGTCCACATCAGAAAATTCAAGAGAAGAGGCAACTGCCATCGAACCCCAACTCCTCCTCCATTGCCTGATCTGCAGCCTCCTGAGATTACCCCCTCATTACAGCAAGTATTACTAGCTATAGCTACTAGTGAAAAGAAGATTACTGACAGGATTGGTGAGGTGCAGGCCGACCTCTCCCTTATTTGCCATGATCTCCAAAAAATGCGTGAGCAGATGGACGAGACTGAGCACAGGATCTCCTCATTGGAAGATTCTACGGCTCCTTTTCAGGATCAGTTTACCGAATTGATTGCTCAGATTACAAATGTAAACAAAAAATGTCAGATTTTGAGGGACGGCTAAGGCGCAACAATTTAAAATTTGTTAGTCTCCCTGAGAAGACGGAGGGACTTAATCAAGAGGCGTTCCTGGAAAGATGCTAATCCAGGAATTTGGGAGAGAGGCATTCTCTCCTCACTTTACAGTTAAAAGAGCACACCATCTCCCACCATGGGCACCTCCTCCTGGCACCCCTTCATGCACCTTCATCGCTAAGATCCCCCACTTCAAAGACAGAGATGCAGTCTTAAGACTGGTACATCAATAAGGCTCCCTTAAATACAATAATCATGTTATCTCTGTCTTTCCTGACTTTGCTTTGGAAGTCCAAAAAAGTAGAGCTTTGTTCACCCAGGTTAGAAAGAGATTGCGTGAACTGCAACTGCCTTATTCCAAGTTCTATCCAGCCAGATTGTGGGTGTTGGCGGATGGAAAACAACATTTCTTCATTTCACCCAGCGATGTTGTGGATTGGCTCGACAAGAGAGTACCTGCAAAAGTTTTGAATCCTTGGAGATATGCTTACATTTCTTATTCAAATCTTGTTACATGATCTCCGGATCCCTTGGTTAGTTGTTGTTTATTAATACACAAGTTACTTATTGTGCCCACTTGGTGTTGATGTTGATATCAATATTAATATTAACTCAAAATGTTAAGGGCAAAGTTGGTTAGGTAGATATACTTGGGAGAGTTCTAGCTAGTAAAAGCCTAGCGACCATCCCTGGCTTATTAGTTATTAGTTAATATAGTCTAAAAGGTAATTTTTCTTCATGTTGTAGGGGAGTTAGTTAAATCGTACCTATTATTATCATTTTGGGTTTTAGTTGTAGGGTTTATAGTTGTCCGAATAGTGGTAATCATAAAAACGATTACCATCGGTTGTAGGGATCCAAACATACTCTAGTTAGTTAATTTAATGGGTATGTTGGGTGGGTTGAGAAGCTTTATTGTTTTTCATATTTATGTACAATTTTTGGCCGCACAACTTTTAGTTCTACATTATTATATGAAGTATTGGAGAATTCAACAGAACAGGTTTGCTTCAATGTTTAACTTTGAGTTTTTCAGATACATTTATAATGAGGAATCCACTAGATCCGTACATTCTCCTAAATCAAGAGGAGTTTCTCTTCTCATTAACATACACTTACGCTTCACATTAGATTACTTACAATTAGACCCTTATGGTAGATTTGTATTTTTGCGGGCTGTGATCGAGTCCTCTCCAATTATAATACTTACTGTCTACATCCCACCCCCATATAATACTGTGATACTTGGAAAAACAGCATCTTTCATGGCTCAATCTCCTGACACACCAGTTGTATGTATGGGCGATTTTAATAATGTCCTCAATCCTTCCCTCGACAGGTTGAGGGAGGCTTCTGAGTGATTACTATCAAAACCTATGACTTTTTCCAGGCTCCTTAATGAGATGGGACTTGTAGATGCTTGGAGATTGTGTTACCCAGATATACAGCAATTTTCGTGTCAATCAACTGCTTATAATTCTTTCTCTAAAATAGATTTCATCCTTTTTTCCTCTAAATTGTTGCCCTCTGTGTCCTCAATAGAATACTTGTCAAGAGGCATTTCTGACCATTCTCCTGTAATAGCTCAAGTTGACATTGCCACGGAAAAGGGTATACAGTTCAGAAAGCTACATCCGGCTTGGTTGGAGCCAATGGCGACTGGTTCAGATCTTATATCCTGTTGGGAGGGATATTTTGGGGACAATAATATTGTCAATCCAACACTTATATGGGATGCCTTCCAGGCATTAATGCGGGGTACGCTTATAAAAAAAAGTAGCGGGCATTAAAAATTATAATAGACATAGGGAGTTGGAATTGAAACAACAGTGCAAGAATCTTGAATCTAAATACTTGCTTTCCCAAAAAATTGAGGATAGGGTTGGATGGTTGAGCGCACAAAGTGAGTGGTCACATTTTTCATTTGACAAGAGGCGGCTATTATTTACTAGACTTTCCCAATACACTGGAGCAGACATGGGTAATAGTTACATGGCTTGCCTGGCTCGGGAATAGGGAGTAAATAAGGCAGCCATGACAAACTTTGATCACAACCATTTAAAACATTTTACGGGAACGGGTATTGCTAACACCTAATCTAAATCTAAACATCTAAAATCTAAACATCTAAATTACTATAGTGCGCTTTATGAATCCAAGGTATCTTATACAGAGGTACAACTTAATACATATCTGGACTCCATCAACCTTCCTAGGCTGTCTAATGAGGCCGTTGCCCTCCTGGATGCCCCCTCATAGCAAAAGAGGTGGAGTTGGCAATCACCTGCTTTACCAATCAAAAGGAGTGGATGGCAATTCGATTGAACTGTATAAAAAATGTAAAAGCTTTTTTGTCCCTCAACTTCTAACTCTCTATAATAGATTTCTGAAATCAATTACCATTTCCTGTTCAATGTCTGAAGCATTAATTGTAGTTTTACGGAAACCTGGCAAGGACCTCCTATATCCTGATTTCTATCACATTGTTGGGGTCGGGTGTTAAGATACTCACTAAAATTCGGGCCATCCAGCGTAATACTGTCATAAGTCAGATCATTCATCCAGACCAGACGGGTTTCATGCTGGGCAGCTCCGCTGCCACTATCCTGCGTCGCTTTTATATGCACTTGCAGGTGGCTCATGTCTCCGAACCAGGGGCTGCGGTTATATCTCTGGATGCCGTCAAGGCATTCAACTCAGTAGAAAGGATTTATCTCTGGGAGGTGATGAGGAGGGTTTTTTTGGGACCTACATTTATTCAATGGATCCGAATGCTGTATCTCAATCCAATGGCGTGAGTGTGCGTAGGTGGATATACTTCAGCCCCATTTAGTCTTGGAAGTGGTACCCGTCAAGGGTGCCCACTTTTTCCTGCATTATTTGCAATAGCAATTAAACTGCTGGCCTGCGTGTTTTGATGTCATCCCTGGTATACATGACCTTCCAATTGGTCAAGCCACTGATATCCATTGCTTTATATGCAGACAACATACTATTATTTCTGTCAGATACAAGGGAATCTCTGGATAATTTATTAACAGTTGTAGTTAACTTTGGCCATTATTCTGGTTTAAAAGTAAATTGGGATAAGTCCTGCATATTCCCAGTTCATGGTGTCCTCCTATCTGTGCTTCCACTTAGGATCTCTCTTCAATGGATTCTG
Source organism: Mixophyes fleayi (assembly GCF_038048845.1). Classification (NCBI taxonomy): domain Eukaryota; kingdom Metazoa; phylum Chordata; class Amphibia; order Anura; family Limnodynastidae; genus Mixophyes; species Mixophyes fleayi. Next base: position 67,816,620 of record NC_134411.1, read on the forward strand.
TGTTTCAAGTACCTCGGTATCTGGATTACTCCTAACTCAAAATATTGTATTAAATTAAATATTGATCCCATCGCGAATCATTTTAAGAACTTGGAAGCGACCTCCGTTAACTATTACAGGGAGAATCAATCTATTTAAAAATGATTATGCAATCCAAATATCTTTATGCTTTACAAAACTCACCAATATATATATCCCAAATCATATATTTCAATTTGTTAATTCTTTACTCTCCTCATTCATCTGGAGTGATAAGCAGCACAGAAATAAACTGAATACTCTTTGTAAATCTAAAAAGCAGGGTGACCTGGCATTACCCAATCTTAAATTTCATTATATGGCAGCTCAATTATCACATTTACAATACTGGTTATATGCTACAGAAGACAGTACTTTAGTTTTTTTTCTTGGTGAGCGAGTGTGGCCTTTACTTTCCCACTCCAGGTGCTTCTGATAGGTAAATCCATTAGGTCTTACCCTCCCATTGTGTCTCAGGCAATTAGGGTATGGAATATGGCTCACAGGTTAAATCGGGGGAGAGAGCCTGGATCCAGACACTACGATCTGGCACAATACTATGTTACCGGAACTGAATAAACTAAGTGATAATTTATTTTGAAGTAAATATGGGTTGTCTGCAACAGGTCATCTCTATGAATGTGTGCTCTTTAAATCTTTTTCTCAATTCAGGCAAGACTTTGGTTTCCCACACCCTGCATTTTACCGTTACAGCTCAGACATGCTATTCAATCACAATTTGATGGCTCTCCTCCCACACTTCAAATTTTACCCATTAGAACTTTGTTACAAAATATGGGTGGGCATAGATTTATCTCCACTGTTTATACAGAAATAAATCATTATGCATCTGATAGTCGACTACCCCTTAAAGCAAGATGAGAACTTAATGAAGGGGTGTTGTCAGAGGAAGAATGGACTCATATCCATAAAAGTTTGAAAAAAAGCCACGTCATGTATTCGCTATCAACAAATTAATTTGTACATATTACATAGGATCTATCATACTCCATGTTCACTGATTGAAATTGGGAGAAAACATGACTCAATGCCCAAAGTGTGGGTCAACAGATTGCAACTTCTGGCACTTGCTATGGCAATGCCCAAAAATAAATGATTTCTGGACCAAGGTATGGGCATGTGTTTGTAATAAGTGCATGGGGTTCCTTCTCTTACAACAAAGATATGTTATTTGGTATTTCCTTGGATGATAGTCTAAAACTCGTTGTCAATATATCTTTACCCTCACACTAGCCAAGGTTATTATAGCCCGCAAGTGGATGGCAACAGATGTCCCAGATTTACTGAAATGGAAAGCTTTTGGGTATGACAACATGAATAATGAAAGGTATATGTAAATGGATAGACATGCAAGTCACAAATATGAAAACATGTGGTCTCCCTGGCATTCCTCAAAATACAAACTACACAGGTCTGAACTAGACCTTATTTAAACTCGATTTCTCTGAATTGTCATCCTCTTTGCTCTGTGAATTATGGCTGCAGCTCCCGAACACCCACTTTACTAACATCTTATCCAGTTCTAACCACTCCTTCATAATTGGAGCTGATGGCAAGTTTTATAAATGTCCTCTAATTATATATATATATATATATATATATATATATATATATCCTTTCATTAGTGTATGCAACATGGCTATAGCTATTGAATACCCGCTCTATAAAAGTCTAAATTAGTTCTAACCGGTCCTTCATAATGAGAGCGGATGATCCCCCTCTCTCTCCCTCTCTCTCCATGTATCCATCTGTTCTGCTTGAATCAAACTCACCTACATCATATAACTATTTATGCTGTACGTCTTTATCTTGTTGTTTTTTGTTTAACTTTTTTATTTCATTATACTATGTTTTTTATATAAACCTTACAATAAAATTTACTTGACTTAAAAAAGAGAGCAAAAGTAATTAAGGAAGTAGTTTCTGTTTATGTAGCCCTTTTAGGAAAGGGCTAGATGCGCATATAGGGCCTGATACATCAAGGCACGCACACTTGGTGCAACGTGCTCTTCTCTTAAATACGCACGTAAAATGGACTCTTTGTACTCCCTAATTCAAAAAGGAACTCATCTGAAGATCCACTGCCTTGAAAAAGACGTTAACGGTCAAAACACATAGGCTGTTTATTGTGGATGTTGACCTGTTTCTCCTATAACACCCCACCTCGTACAGAAAGAACACCAAGGGCTAGATTTACTAAGCTGCGGGTTTGAAAAAGTGAGGATGTTGCCTATAGCAACCAATCAGATTCTAGCTATCATTTTGTAGAAGGTACTAAATAAATGAAAGCTAGAATCTGATTGGTTGCTATAGGCAACATCCCCACTTTTTCAAACCCGCAGCTTAGTAAATATAGCCCCAAGAGACAACACTATCTTTATTGTGTTTATAGTGTACCTTTGCGACAAAGCTGGTAGGAAAACTTGTATCATTGTAGAAGAGGACATGCTGAATGTTTTAATATTCTATTTAGTTTTTAAGTGTAGTTGCATATGTTTTAAATTGATTTTATAAAAAAGTAATATGTCAATATTGCATTGCTTCTGTTTATTTTCCTTTTTATTATTATTATTATTAATAATTTTTATTTATAGGGCGCCACAAAGTATCCGTAGCGCCGTACAAGGACAAACAATGGCACAGTACAAGGTGAAACAGCACAGTACAAGTAACAGTAAGCACTATAACTCTGGGGGCTCAGACACAGCATGAAAGAGAGGGAGGGAGGGGAACATATTGAACATATTGAAAAGAGGTCAATTTTCATCAATGGATACTAGACTTATTTCTAAACAAGGTTTACCTTTGTTATCAAAGTGTTTGTATTATGTTCAATTATGTATCTATATTATTTATTTATTTACTAGATTGTAGAGGATTGTTTTCTTCTCAAGGGTCTTCCTGGCCAGTGTAGATGGTGTTTTTCCTTTAATGGTGTTGACTGATAGTATTAGAAACAAAATGCTCTACCCTTCTTTATTTTGTATCCCATTGACCTTGTCAATGCTTCAAAATACACATATTTTGTTGATGCTTTTAAAACACATTAAAACATGTTTTTCAATACTACATTCCTTATCTTCAGTTTCCACAATAGTATACTGGAAAAGCAAACTAAATATGTATTTCATGTGTAACCCATGTACTCTTTAGACAGCAATTCATCTCTAGGACTCTCAGTCTTGTCTACCTAGAATTCAAAAATTTGATTGGCATAGATCAAGGATACACAACCTTTGTTTAGGATCCAAAAAATAGGTCATAATACCATTGCAAATAGATAATTAATTTTTTTCTTGCAGTTTACCATCTAAAGCACAAATTGTTAACATCTTTGTGCAATAGAACATACGTGGACGTCCTACTGATCTGTGCCTATACCTGTACAGGACCCATGTTGTCATAACAGCTCCTGGTTCTTGTGCAACATCTGGGAACCATAATGAGTTTTTCCAGCTGTTTGATAGCTCCTATACAGCTCAGCCTGTGATATGCTGCCCCTCTTCTCCTGCTTTAGAAACCTCAGTGAATTTATCAGTTTACAGAGAGGAAGAAGAGCCCTTTGATGTTGTAAGTGTTCTTAGTGTTAGGTCATGTGTCACTGACATCTAAGCTAATTAATTGCAACGAATGCTATTTTTAGTAAAAGATAAAAACTAAAATAAATAAAAACAAATCACACACAGTCACATTACATTTATGTACACATATTTGTATCACTATTGTGACAGAATGGACCACCTACGCCACCCTGTCTGTTGTTTGCTGGGAACTGGCTGGGCTTACTTTGCCACCATTCACTTTGTTATCCCAAACACGCCCTCTTATCGGCATCCAGTATCGGGTTTCTTCTGGGAAACTGACGCTGCGAGTGTACCCGTTACAAGGCATTTCCTTACACCAAGATACACAAAAGACTTCCTAAACAAAGGCTTATTGTTAAGGTTGTCAATGATCTGATCACTGCTAAAACTAAAACGCCATTACTCTCTCCTAATTCTCCTGGATCTCTCGGCTGCATTTGACACGGTTGACCACTCTCTTCTTATACAAACGCTGCAATCCCTAGGGCTTCAAGACACTGTTCTATCCTGGTTCTCATCCTACCTTTCTACTCATTCATTCCCTGTTAATTTCTCTGGGGCCACCTCTGCTCCGTTTCCTTTATCAGTTGGAGGACCGCAAGGCTCAGTGCTAGGTTCTCTGCTGTTCTTTATCTATACCGCTTCTCTTGGAAATCGAATAAGTTCCTTTGGATTTCAGTATCATCTCTATGCGGATGATACCCAAATTGATCTATCCTCTCCTAATCTCTCGACATCTGTGTTGTCCCGTGTAACTGACTGTCTTTCTGCCATTTCATCTTGGATGTCCTCTCGCCAACTCAATCTTAATCTTTCTAAAACAGAGTTAATAATATTCCCACCCACCAACAAGAGCATACCTGACATTTCTATCTCTGTTGATAACAAAACCATAAATTCCACCCCACAAGCTCGCTGCCTAGGTGTAATCTTTGATTCACACCTATCCTTTGTTCCACACATTGACTCTATATCTAAATCATGTTACATATATCTCAAAAACATTTCCAGAATTTGCACATATCTCACACAAGACACTGCAAAAACCTTAATTCAAGCACTTATCTCCCGCATTGACTATTGCAATTCCCTCCTTACTGGCCTTCCCAAAAACAGACTCAAACCCCTACAATCTATTTTGCACGCTGCGGCAAGATTGGTTTTCCTTGCAAATCGTTACTCCTCTGTTGAATCACTCTGTATGTCTCTACACTGGTTGCCTGTTTTCTACCGAATCCAATATAAAATACTCTTACTAACCTACAAGGCCATCAACAAAGCTGCACCAACATAGATCTCTTCCCTTGTCACAAAATATCTCCCAACTCGACAACTCTGTTCTGCACAAGATCTGCGTCTCTCATCCACACTCATTACATCCTTCCATTCCCGGTTACAAGAATTTTTCCGGGCTGCACCCACTCTATGGAATTCTCTCCCTCGCACAATAAGACTTTCCTCTAGTCTACAAGCTTTCAAGCTTTCTCTCAAAACCCACCTCTTCAGACAAGCTTATAATATTCCTCAACCACCCTCTTAACCTCACTACACTACCCTATTACCACCTGTTCTACAACTACCCCTTGACCAAAATTGTTGTGTGACAGGATAATTTAGCTTATGAGTCACTTTTACCTTTGCAGTCTGGCTGGGCCGACTGCAAATGTAGACTTAACCTCATGTGTCAAACTCCCATTGTCCTATAGATTGTAAGCTTGCAAAGCAGAGCCTTCTCACCTCTTTGTCTGTTTTACCCAGTTTGTTTGTTTATTAGTTTACTATGTTTATCCCCAATTGTAAAGCGCTACGGAATATGTTAGCGCTATATAAATAAATGATGATGAGAAATAATGCAGTTCCTCCAGCAAGGTTAAACAAAAAAAACTAATTTTTTCCCCTGGTCAAAGAAATAAAGTTTTCCTATACTAAAATATACACAATATCAAAAATAAGTGCATTTGCAATTATTTAAATAAGCGCCCTGCGCTATTTCCTTTAAATAAATTTACACCATAACTTACTTATAAGTAGAGATGGGCGGACTCGGTTCCCTGAGAACCGAACCCACCCGAGCTTAGGCTATCCGAGTACCGAGCCGAGCAGGCTCGGTACTCTCCCGCCCGCTCGGAATCCAAATTGAGGCGGAACATCATCATGACGTCGTCAGATCTCGGGGCTTGGTTCTAGTGATAGTTGAAAATTATAAATACCTGCCTCCACAGCAATCCATCGCCATTTGACAGAGGGAGAGAGCAGGGTGTAGTCACAGGCTGATTAGAGCAGGGACAGACAATACAATTCTGATTCCAATTCTGCTAACAATCGATAGAAAAGAGAGGAGGATAGAGGAGTCTTTTTTTTTTTTTTAAATATTTGGCACTACAAGTACTTTTGGGGTGTCCCCCATTCTTTTGCATTAATATTTCTGGCTGTCAAAAGTACTCTGTCAGCAGATATAAAAAATAATTTGTAGCACTACAAATGCGTTGGGCTCATAATGGATTCTAAGCAGTCCACATATGAGCAGAATCAGCAACCAGGTTCTATCACCAGTCCTGATGCAAGTGTTCCCAGTACGTCATCTGGGAAAGGCGATGTCAAGCTACACAGTCTGTGGAAATCAGTCAAAAAAAACACACAAACAAAATCTACAGTGTTGAAGCGCAAAAGAAGTGTAACTGCGTAAAAGTTAAGTGGCGATAAAAAAAATTGCCAACATGCCATTCTATACATGCAGTGGCAAAGAGAGAATGAGGCCTTCACCCTTGTCTATTAGTGGCAGATCAAAAAATGTTACCGAGCCTACAAGTGGTGCACAACTACTGTTACGCGTCAAAGCCGAGCTGCAAGTTAACAGTAAGGCACTAGAGGATAATGTTTGCTCTGAATCAGAAATGACACCAATCCCTGTGGAGAGTCCATCCAACAGTGGGATGTCTAATCGTGAGCATTCTCTTAGTGTACCCATAAAGAAGGGCCCTTTCAGCAGTTCTGCTGATGTATACCTGAACAGCCCGAGTGTAGCCGGTGATACACCAAGTGATGATGACACTTTGTCTTTAGAAGAGGATGTGGGGGAGATTTGGGTATCCGACGAGGGCGCTGATGATGATGCGGTTGATTGTGTAAGTCCTGCACCAGAGGCAGCAGTGTGGCACCAGTGGCAGCAGTTCTGGCACGTGAGGTTCTGGCACCAATTTGCACTTTCCAAACACAGCAGGGATGACGCAGGTGGCAGACCACAAGAGTTTGACATCTGGGCTGGTTTGAAGGATTTGTCAAAAAAATTTGTGACCTTGACCATAACTCCAACCAATCCTACTATTAACATTCAAAGGATGGTGGAGGGCCTATCAGGGATTAAACTGTATTTTTCATAATTTGCACTAATAATGTTTGGGTGTAATATACACCCAAAAACGAGTGCTCAATTTCTAAGAGTCTTTGATGAAGAGGAAGACAAGCAGGCTTGTCTGTTGAATTTGCAGGCAAATTGTGCTGCGTTATATAGGTAACACCCAAAGAGAAGATTTCCATTGCTAATTGTAATTGCTGAAATAGAAATAATAGGGCTGACAGTCTTGGTCTAAATCTGCAGTTACATTTTATTGTACCATAGCGCACTCTGAAACAGGAGAGGTGTCAGGGTTTAGTGATAAAATCTTCCTCAAACAATACTAATTCATCCCACCATCATAGAAGTCTGTGTACTATGATGTAATTGCCGATAATGGCCTTCCAAATGGAATTACTAGTTGATTTTAGGGCAGAGCTGTCACGATTTGTGGGCAATTCTTTTACAGCAGAGCAAATATCAAAATGTTGTGCGGACTCCTCTGCATCACCACTGGGTGTCTTGGGAAAGCAATTTTTTTTACAACAAGCAGTTGCCAGAGAAAATAAAGGAGAAGACGTCCAAACAAGATGTTGATAAGTCTGGGATCCTTGCGAAGAAAATTAAGTATTTCATCTACAATTAAAATATAGTTAGTACATTTACTTTGTTTTATTTCACACTATAATTTTCTGTAGCACCTTTTCAAAATGTATTATTAAGGCAATCACTTGACTCAAGCTAACCGTGTCTGCACTTTCTTCACAGGTAACTACTTTGCTGGACTAAAGTATATTCCCCTTAAATGCTAGTTTTCTTGCAGCTGCTGCATTCTCCTACATGCTGTTGCAGAAACCAGAAATTTACCCTAAATGTTTCTGGACACAAACAGCATCTCCTGCATGTCATGTTCAAAAAGTACGGTAACACCAAGTTGATAGTGTGTGCAAAACAGGAAATGTGATGGAATTCAACTCCGCTGTAAGGCTTGACCAATATTGGGGTTGTAATCAGAAATGACATATCCTCAGGAGAGTCCAAGCAGGATTAGCCATCTTTTAATGACATCCCTTAATTTGTGGAACAGATTGTCAGCTGTATGCCTCTTACTGAAGCCGCTGATACACAGAGTAGCCTACTTCTCAAAAATGTGACGTACCTGGGTACATACTGCTGCTGTCCATGCTGGGGAAGGCGAGTGACCAACCCAGTGGGCTTTCACAGTCATATAATCTTTAGTTTGCCCAGTTCCGCTTGTCCACATATCTGTGGTTAAGTGTACGGTGGGTAGAATGCCATTTTGTCGCCCAAAAATTGAATTTTTAGAAACTTTCCGGTACAGGAGAGAATTAGGTTTTCTAGTAAAATGGTATAGTGATGACATTTGCTAACAGGGACAGAACACATCAATTAAATGTATTAAACCGACTGTATTAATAGTGGACATTGGACGCAGATCTAACACTAGCATAGTACCCAGGGCGACTGATCCGCTTTGCGACTGGGTGACAGCTTTCATTCTTGCTTTCTCTTGCAAAGGATTGTTTAACTGGCAATTGTTGGTTCAGGGGATATTGATTATGAAGGTGTTGGGGGGGAAGATTGCAGGTGCTGGGGTGTAGATGAGAGAAGGGAGGTAGAATATGCTTGTCTGCTTGTTATTTTTTTTAACCTAAGTTTCTGATTTTCCCAACAGTTTTCCAAAAACTCGCTGAAAAATGACGAAACATGGATGAGGATCCCAGATGGTTAAGGTCCCTACCGCTACTGAGTGTGGCTTTAAAAACGCTACAAATGGATAGACAACTCTTGCCAGGATTTGTGTAAAAATAATTCCACACTTAAGAGGTGGATTTTTGGTCTTATGCCCAGGCATGACAATGGCCTCTTTGTTATCACTGGCAAGAACTGCAGCCATTTTTCTTTTCAAGTGTATAAAAATCATATTGTGACATAGGAGGTGGTCAAAATGGAATAAAAAATTACTGGAAATTAGTGTTAGTGAGGTTAATAATAATGTAGCTACAAAATAATACCTAAATTATGTTATTTTAGCACAAATAAATGTTTTGGGTTTTTTTTAACAAATTGCAAAAACTAAACAAAACCAAAACCAAAACACACAAGGGCGGTTTTGCAAAACCAAAACCAAAACACGAAGATAATCCAGATCCAAAACCAAAACACAGGGGTCAGTGAGCATCTCTACTTATAAGTGATCTAGTCACAACCATAATTTTTAGAAGTTGTAAAAAAATATATAGAAATAAAATGTTTGGGATTATACACAACTGCTTAAAGTTAATGAGGAATTACAAGAAATGAGAGCAAGTTAAGTGTGTGATCCATCCCAAAAAAAGATGTTTAGCCAAATATGCTATCATTTTGTCCCCACAATTCACACTGTTTGGAATATAAAACGTAAAATGTTATTCCCTGTGAATTTGACTTATAGGTAAAATTAGAAAATCAGTGTAGTTATATGTAAGGAAATACAACTGGCCATAAATTGGATGATCAAAAGTTCTGCTAATTTTGCACAAAAAAAAACATTTAATTTAATATTCAATATTAAATAATATTGCAAAAATCATTCAAAGACTTACAACACCACATATTCTAATTGATGTTTACAAAAACTAACCCCTTTATTAACATAATAATAGAACACAGACATTACAATGCATATGAAATACACTCTTATTGAAACGTGTCTAATACTCATTATAACCATAATCATTGCTCATCATCATCATCATGTTTATTTGCCATAGATTTCATATCACTGGACAATCATCTTACAGATATGACATACATGAATATAATAATTACAGATGCATGAGTGAAATTAAGCATAATAACACATACATGAATAGTCATGAGTTAGCAATTACAGCTAATAAGGATACCGTTACAAATTCTAAAGCTGGGTACACACTACACAGTTTTCAACCAATAATCGGCTAAATCAGCCGACATACGACCGCTCATTCAAAAGTCGGGTCAGTGTGTACAGTGATGGACGATTGTCGCCTCATTTGGTTGGTCGTACCGTTTAATATTTTCGTTTCAATCTCGTTTCCGCTGTGTAGTGTGTATAAATTGCTGACCGATCCACAACAGTGAGTATGAAATTACCGTCATTGCTCACGACAACATGGCTGTAAAAAGTCGCTAACGTGAGGTCCGCTCTTCCCTTTCTCGTCCTAAACATAGCTAGTGTGTATTCAGTCCATGGACCGAGATATCGGAACATCGATCGCATGTATAATCGCTCGGCATAAAAAGTTGGTCGAAAATTCTGTAGTGTGTACCCAGCTTAAGCTTGTGAGTGAACCAACAGCGGAAGACTCCCCTTTAAACATGACGTCAGGATCATACCAGGTGGACATTCATGAGACTTAAGCTATAGAGGACCATATACAGTAATCAAACATTTCATAGAAATTAATAACTGTAGCAAAAAATGTTTTGTATGCATACAATAACCGGTGTCAAATTCCCATAAATACATACAGGAACGTACTAAAATTGTTGTTTAAATCCTGTAAAAACTATATAAATGTCACATAAAATAAGCATATGTCCACATTTGTAAATGCAGTAGGAGTCTGTCCTTGTAGAAGTCAATTAAATATTGTTTACATTATAGACACATTTTCAACTTCTTATAACTTGCGCAACAATTTGGACTTGCAGCTTTGTCACAACATTGCATTAATGCAATCAAATTTAAACATGGGGTAAATTTATCATTCACTGGTTTTGTAAAATCAACAATTTTCTGTGATTTTGCTTGCAGGATTAAAAAAATATAAGGGGACAAGAATATAATGTGGGGCTCGCACCTCCTATGGGGAAGGGGGGAGTGATTTCCCCAGTGGGGCAATATTTTTTTTCTGATGTGGTAACACTTAATATTTCCAGATGGGCACTACATGTGGCAGCATGCACTTGTGCCCATGAGCAACTCAAATAGCCATACGTTTTTGTATTAGAGACAGGATTATTAGTCAAAACTTTTACCATCCTTGTATGCAGTTTTACAACTCCGTTAGCTAATAAATCTTCTGAATACCTGGATTCTCTCTTGAAAAACATACATTCCTTAATGTTGACTGGCAAACCTGCTTTTCTCAGGAAATGAGATACTGTACTCAACCTATTATGACGGTAATGGGAGTGTGTACTAAAGAAGACGATGGCATCAAAATAGAATACCACATATTTCTGAGGAGTCTGAAGTACCTCATCTATTAATATCTGAAAAGAAACTGATGCTCCATGTAGACTGAAAGGCATGGTTGTGACTCATCTAACTGAATATGCCAATATCCATTTGTTAGTACAAAGGAGATGGTAAATCACAATTTTGTCTAACAGCTTATCTAGTCATGGCATAGGGATATCAAAGCGAGAGACTGAATTCAAGTTCTGAACGTTAATGTGGAATGTCACACATTTCAAGACATCACCCCCTAGCTGTTATATCTCCTTGCTTTATTTTTTTACATCCAACTTTTTATATTTCGGTAATCTGTAAAATTTGGAATGACAACCCAGAAGTTATCACATTAACATTAGTTCTGCCGAGAACTTCTCAGATCAAATCCTTCATCTCAAAAACTCAATTATTTTAGAGAAGCCTTAGGGTTTGGACAATGACAATTCCATATCTGTCCCTGAACACCCATATTTTTCTTTGTAGGCCTAATATGAGAATATCGTGCGTCTGGAAAATAAACAAAACTATGATAGGTAACTCGTGACTTTACCCAGTGGTTGAAGTGGAAATTTAGAAATGACGGCGTGGAAAATGTAATGGTAATGTAAGTGAAAGGAATTTGTTCGCAGTTCAATTAAAGCAGTAGGGAAAGTGACAGTATGGTATAGCACTGTATACCAGCCCACTTCAACCGCTGATTTTAATAAATTAAAATGGAGACGCTGTTTCCCTTTCCTGGAATCTAGTTGCGCTCTCTCATAGCTCATTTGGCCCACTTTAAAGATTGTTTTAAAGGGTTCATTCACACTTACCAATAATTTAGAATAGTAGGTAGCAACAACATTATTTGATCTTCAAGGAGGAAAAAACCTTAAACAAAATGTTCCAGTTATATTTTTTTCCTATGGCTTTTCTGTTTTCAACAAATTGGCACTAGTTGATGTCCCTAATAAATCCAATCTATTTCTCATGTCCATATAGCAAATCAATTGTAAAATAAACCTGTAATCCTAAACACCTTTCAGATAGTGAAGAAAGAAAAATTCTATTAATTCTTCCTACTTTTTTTGTAAAAACAAAACTTTTTTTTTAGAATACACTTTAAGCATACATTTTAACGTCTATTAAATAGCACAATGTGAGAAGATGTTTGTTATACTCCCTTTAAAATATTCAAAGCAGCAGCTGTCGTTTGTGCACCACTTGTTTGTCAGGTGTTATAAATATGGAAAAGGTGAAAAAAAGGGTACAGGTGTCTAACACTGTACTAAATATGTGTTAATCCAATAAAGTGACGTGACATTTACTTTATCACCACTTGTTCAATCGCCTCCCATGTTTGACATTGCAGGTTACTTCTTCATATCTTATCCTTTAAAACAAAATAGGGGTTACTGGTGTGATTCAGTCAATATTACAAATTTCTATTAACTCCTTGTAGATTATTATACACGTTTTGTAAAGTTGGATCATTTCCTTGTGCAGTTCTTGAGTCAGATGCAAAACATAAGGGAAGATCAAAGATCTTAGTTTCTGTCACTAATTGTCTTCTTCCCCGCACAGACCTTAGAGGAATGTTAACATGCATTTAGGTATCAGACAAATCTGGGCTAAAGGGAAAAATATCTCCCAACAGAGAAGAAGTGCACACCAAAGGAAAGCCAGGCTTTTCCTATTACTGCAGACGCTGTTAAAAAAAATACTAAAGTCATACTTGCATCCTTGTTTTCCTCTTTTGTACAGTATCTTCATTTCATCTGATATGTTGGGTTATGGCTTAATTTCCCCATAATTACAACTGAAATGTAACATCTCTTACCTCTGGTTTTGTGTAGGGGGTTCAAACGCAGCCAGAACCAACTATTTTTTTTGGACCAGAGTATAATACCCCACGGACATTCCCCATTTCCTGTTTTGTAATTTTCACAAAAATCGGGAGGAACCTGGTTCATGCCTATCACAAACAATGGCATCAGTATCTCCTGTTGATGTACAATGGCATAGGACTACTTATGTTGTTAAAACAAGTCTCTAAAGAAAACTGTCCAGAGGGTTAAAGTCATATAGTTTTGCAACACTAGCTTCCAGGTTGGAACAGGTTAACAAAGAGTTCCCTGACGAGGAGTGAGGTCAACACAGGTTTTGGACATTCACCTGAGACTATAAGTATCTGTCAACTGCTACAACAAATTACCAGATAATTGAGTCCCTTGGATCAGTGTCTAGCATTTCCAGTTGTTCTGCATTTGTGTACAAGACCTCCTCTGTGAACTCAATTACTGCTTCTTCAATTTCTGTGCTTCAGACCTGGCTTTTAACCCTGACCACTGCTTACTATTATCTGTAATGTAAACCTTGGCTGTGAATATAACAGTTGATTATTTCTTGCTCAATTACTGGCCTGTAGCTGTGAAAATTATTACTACTAATTTGAGTCATGAAATATAAATTAATTTCCTATTTACCACATATACTGCTCACTATCTACCCTAAAAGCATTTTCACATTGGACATCATTATATATCTTTTCCCAAGCACAACCACATCCTTACTTTCTCCCACCCCATTATTATTCCCTACACAGCCCCGTATTAACTACATTCTAAACTTACCACATACCTCCAATTTAGATTCTTTCCTCCCCCATTCTCTATACTCCAACAAACCCTTACCTAACCTCGCTATTCCCACATGTCCTACAGCCCTATCTTCCTCCACCTCTATATGACTACCTAACGGGGTTGCAGATACACTTGAACATTTGCATAATTAAAACAGAAAAATGTTACTTCTACATACATCAACCACTTTATTAATTTCAATGTATATATACTGCACAGATTATCCCCACTTCTGTTATAAATGAATCCTGACTTAGGGAACATTATGTGCTTGTGGTCATCAACTGGGCCAGTTCATAGGAACTGGCACAGTTCCTATGAACACCAACTGCCTGGAGTCAGGAGCTGGCTCAGTACTTGTAATCACTGACTGGAGCAAGCAGACAGCTACAGTTGTCATCAAGTGTGCCCGACCCCTCTTAGTTTTGTAAGCTCATCTTTACCTTCTGTTTCATATAAGTTTATTTGCATTTGTTTGTATCATGATCCCCTCAATGTACAGTGCTGTGCAATATGTTAATAAAATATCAATAACAATAATAATATTACATGTGTCATGTATTAAAAGTTTATTACATAGACTCTGGCCAATGTATCCCACTGGTGTCCCTATAAGAAAAATTATATTTCCCGTCAATCAGCCTTTTCGTTTACCTTCAGGTAAAACATTATGCCGAATCCCTCTCAAAGCCTGATGCCACGAGAAAGCCGACTCCACTGGAATCTATATGTATCAGATATAGTGGCTCTTGATAAAAACGCAGAGAAGCTTTCCATATAAATCCTTAACGCAGCCAGGTGCCTAGTGGCTAGGAACTGGGGAAAAAAAAGATCCCCTCCAGACAACATCTCCTAAATAAAATCTGGTTCTTGGCATCAAATGGAAAAAATATTGGCATATCTGAACAATAAGTCCCATAAATTCTCCCAAATCTGGTGCGATTGGTTTATATAGAATAGTCCCTCCAGTACACATGATACCAATATTCACCCTCAAGATACTTCAGCCCTCTTATAATTTGCGCAATCTGAGGTTAGTTGTTGATATTAGTTCCCCCAAATAAAGGAACATTGGTCGCTGGGAGTCCCATGTATGGTCTTAGTTTATCCTATCCACTCCCCAACCCCCCCCCTTACATCCCTCTTCCTCCTTATATTATAGAAAAATAGACCTCATCACACTTCTATGTATCTCTATGCGGTTCTGTATTTATTATTCCTCCACATTTCAGGCCTTTCATATGATCGCATTTTTTGCCTGCCTTCTTTTTGCTCATTTTATATGTTCTCCTGTGTAATAACTCGGGCTGCCATACAGCCATTGCCAGTCGTTTATAATGTCAAATATCCTGGCCTATTTTGGCACTTACTCTGTATGTATACTCTTTGTGATAGTATTCTATAAATAGTTATTAAAAAAAAAAAGTTTATTACATAGGTCAAAGTGTGTCTAAAAATGCACTTTTCCAGAGAAAGTATAATACTATCTTCATTAACTCAGTAGCAGAAAAACGCTTTTTAAAGGGAGAAAAGTGGAGAAAAAGGCTGCGCATCCTCTGAGAAAATATTGCCATGGTCTAGATAGTGACAAGTTGTTAGCAGGTGGGTCAAATTGTCAGTAGGTGTAACCTTCATCACTCCGCTGCTGTGGGTGCTACATTGCTACCAGAGACGCATGCCAATGGTTTAGACAGTGCAAGGTCACCTTCCAGTCCCTTCCCTTTTCCTTCAATTGCATTGGCAATGCTGTGCACATCACTGTTATGTGCACAAAGCAGTGTGAAGTGACAATGTTCTGCTCAGACACTTCTTTGTTCTGACTAGAGATGGGCGGGCTCGGTTCCCCGACATCCAAACCCACTCAAACTTTGTCTAAATGAAGTACCGAGCCGAGCAGGCTCGGTACTCTCCCACCCGTTCAGAATCGAAATCGAGGCAAAACGTCATCGTAATGTCGTCAGATCTCGGGGCTCGGTTCTCGTGATATTTGAAAAGCATAAATACCCGCCTCCACAGCAATCCATTGCCATTTGACAGAGGGAGAGAGCAGGGTTAGGTCACAGGCTGTATTAGAGCAGGGACAGAGCAATAATTGTACACCTTATTCTTTCTATTATTTCAATTCTATTCTATTCATTTCTATTAATATTACCAATTCTATTAGCAATTGTTAGGGCAGGAAGAGAGGAGGATAGAGGAGGCGTTTTTTTCAATTTTTTGCACTACAAGTGCTTTGGGGTGTCCCATATTCCCCAGTGTGAAACACTATTTTTTCTGGCTGCAAAAAGTCATATTTAGCAGCAGTATTTATACAATATTTTGTACTACAAGTGCTTTGGGGTGTCCCATATTCCCCAGTGTGAAACAATAATTTTTCTGGCTGCTAAAAGTCATATTTAGCAGCAGTATTTATACAATATTTTGCACTACAAGTGCTTTGGGCTCATTAAAATGGATTCAAAGCAGTCCACATATGAGCAGAATCAGCAAGCAGGTGCTGGCATGCCAGTCCTGATGGCAGTGTTCCCAGTATGTCATCTGGTAAAGCCTATGTAAAAGTACATAGTCTTTTTAAATCAGGGGAAAAAAAAAAAAAACACACCCAAAAAAAAATTACTGTGTTGAAGCGAAAAAGAAGTGTAACTGAAGAAAATTTAAGTGCCGATAAAAAAAATTTGCCAACATGCCATTCTACACACGCAGTGGCAAAGAATGAATGAGGCCTTCACCTTCCTCTATTAGTTGCAGATCAAAAAATGTTACTAAGCCTTCTTCTTGTACGGTCACTCGTGACCAAGCAAGACCAAGTAATTTGGAGTCTAAAAGTGGTGCACAACTACTGTTCCACGTGAAAGCCGAGCTACAAGAAAACAGTAAGGCATTAGAGGATAATGTATGCTCTGAATCAGAAATGACACCAATCCCTGTGGAGAGTCCATCCACCAGTGGTATGTCTAATCATGAGCATTCTGTTAGTGTACCCATAAAGGAGGGCACTTTCAGCAGTTCTGCTGATGTGTGCCTGAACAGCCCGAGTGTAGCCGGTGATACACAAATTGAGGATGCCACTTTGGAAATAGAAGAGGATAAAGGGGAGATTTGTGTAGGCGACGAGGGCGCTAAAGAAGATGTTGATAAGGATGATGCAGACAGATTCCAAATTGCCTTTCTCAATTTCTATTTATATTCTACAGTCTATAACAGCTGAATAGTTTTCTATTTTACTCCTAGTGGAGAGGGGGTCTGATGCAGACAGATACCAAACTGCCTTTGTCCATTTATTTTTATATTGTTCAGTCTATGCAGGCTGCTTTTTTACTATTTAAACTACAAGTGGAGGGGGGGGGGGGCTATACAGACAGACACCAAACTGCCTTTGTCCATTTCTATTTATATTGCACAGTCTATAACGGCTGAATTTTTTTGTATTTTCTACAAGTGGAGGGGGACCTAGAGAGACAAACCAAACTGCCTTTGTCCATTTCTTTAGATATTTAACTATAAGTGTAGGGTGTATTATACACCCAAATACGATGGCTGCATTGCCAATATGCATAGATGGAGAGGAAGACAATCTGGTTTGTGTGTAGAATTAATGACCGCCTACCAAGAATTAAACTGTTTTTTTCATAATTAATTAGCTTTAAAATTACATTACTTATCCAAGAAACAGGTGGAGCACTAAATTTGGTTATTTTTTGCCCAAAAACATTGATTTTTAAACAAAATAGCAAAACAAAACCAAACAAAACCAAAACACGAAGGTAATCCAGGTCCAAAACCAAAACCAAAACACGGGGGTCAGTGAGCATCTCTAGTTCTGACTGACAAAGAAATGGCTGAGTGGGACAGTATCAAAATCATGATTGTGCCACCAGAATTGGAACAGTTGTCATTCACTGATGCTCTCTTCTACCTGTTCATGAAGATTTCACTATTGGTGCTGCTGGTGTGTTAATTACCGCTGTTGCTTACCTATATCCTGAAATGTTGGGGCTCTCTTTGTAAAAGGCATAGTTATATAAAATATGGAAAGCCGAGCAAAGACTGAATATTCTAGGCCTTCCTCTTTTTAAATACTATTATCCAGCTATAAAAAAAAAAAAATGTTTTTTTTAATGTGGTGTGCAGAGCCGTAACGAGGACGGTGCCACCGCCCCGGGCGCAGTCCCAATGGGGCGCAGTGGCCACCCACACCGACCTCTGTGTGATGAATGAAATTTTTTTTTTGAAAATAAACAGACCTCAGATTCAGACTGCAGGCCGTCCGGCGCATCCAAGATGGCGGCCGGCACCCGGCTCCTCCTACTTTTAACTCTGCCCTCTGTCCCTGCAGCATCAGAGGTCATGATGCTGGTGGGAGCAGAGGAGCAGAGATTTACACAGAGGGCCCTGCTTGACTCCAGGCGCGCAAAGAGCAAGGACTGCCTGGGCTGGCTGTAAAATTAAAAAAGCATCAGTGAGCAGGAAAGGAAAAAAAACTGAAAAGAAGCTGAAAAGGTAATTAACTTGAGAGGGGGGATGGGGGGGATCTTTTAACACTTTAATGTTAACATTAAAATTAATTTTGCAGAAATTATATGGAACTAAAAAGTGGGTATATTCTTTGGTGAAGCATGTTTAACATGTCATGAATTGTAAAGGTTATAGGCTCTCATGAGGGAAAGCAATTTGAAGGTTTCCCATGTGGGGCCTGATCACAAGGAAATGAAGGAGGACTCATACAATTTCTGATCAAAGATCACATAAAAGGTGATGGTAATCTCACATGATGGCCTTCTGGATCACCTATAGTGGAGGCCGCAATGAATGGGTTCCTACAGTTTATAATTATCACCATGCCATTGATGTTGATTTCTGCAGATGGGCAGAAACACAAGGGAAAAAAAAGTGCCCATCCATGAGGGGGTAAGGAGATTTGAAGTGTGTCTCCCTAAGGAGGGTGTTATATATATATATATATATATATATATATATATATATATATATTTTCTTATATAACCCTAAGGAGGGTTATATAAGAATTCACTGTTTTTAGGTATTGGAAAGCTATGGTCTGTTTTAGGGGCATTAATGACGTTGACCATTATACATCTCCCTGCTATAGTGCCACCTGGCTTGCCTAGTGCTGGTTATGGTAAAATTGGGGGGACCAACTGTAATGCCACCAGACCAGCCGGCTCTGAAGGAGCCGACAGATATGTACCTACCTGCAGCGTCCTGTGTAGTAGAGCACTGCAACCCTGCACCCAAATTCAACAGGGCACGTTCCTTGCTGAATTCGGGAGTGTGCAAATCCTAAATAAGTGTGTACAATACTGAACGCGGATTGTGATCAGAATGAGGAAAAGTCTGTCCTGGCTTCTTTGTACAGTCTGTAATTTATTTATATCCCTCTGGAGATATGGCCTCCAGAAATGTACACAGTATTCTAGATGAGGCCGTACCAATGACCTATACAGGGGCATTATTACTTCTTTCTTTCTGCTACGGATTTTTCTCCATATGCAACCAAACACCTCTCCACTTCTGCAATTAATAGATTTATTATAAACGTTTCAAAAAAATAAGGAATTCTTTTATTTATTTCTGCATGGACATCTTTAAAATCAGAGAACACATTTTCTTATGGCCAAAACACCTGAATGAGAACACGGTCACCTGCTGGATCTATTTGTGGAGTCTGGTGCTTATTAATGCTTTAAAAATAACAATTTTTACTCCATATGTTTTAATATGCAGGAAAATATAAGGCTGACATTGCCATTCAATCAGTTGTATTTCTCACAATATACCATCACCTTTCACTCTGCCAAGAGTGTTTGTACATTTTGCTTGGGATTGTAAGGGCAACATGTACAGGAAAATATTACACTGTCTGGGATTGCTATATTATTTGTATTTTTGATCGAAGCCAATTTTTTTTTGGGAACACCTCTCTAGAACGGCTTACACCTGTGTCCCAGACCAGGTACAACAACTAGAGAAGAAGAAACACGCCACCTGACCTGTCTTGGCACCATGGACGGACCAGTCGTTTCATTTGCACCCCATCACTGAAAGAGGGACGGTAAGGCCAATTCTAATATATAACACATAATTAGGTTTTGTATGTATGTATGTATGTATGTATGTATGTATGTATGAAGATACCGGGTGTATCTGTCCCAGTGCTACCCAGTACCTTCTAGGATTCTTATGGTCACTCAGGCAAAATGCAGTTATAAAAACACAACAGTATATTTATTGTTATACAAACAACACTAGAATATTATATACACACACAGTAAATAAATGCCAGGCAGATTTACCACATCATCCGTCCCTTACCCCACTAACTTAAGAAGATATAGTCACCTGGCTGTCCAGACTTCACGACCCATGGATTTCTCTCAGCTACATATATAGACTCTACTTAGAGAACGACAACTCAAAATCTAGATCTTGCACCTTCATGAATGAAATCCCAGAATGAACACCCTTCCCCCTCTGGAGTTGTTCCTTATATCACAGGTCTAATTTCCACAGTCTTTCCCCTCCCTGGGCAAACCCCTGGGTCTATTATTCTTAACCATTGGCCAGTGCAGGACTAGGGGGTTTGGACAGGGCAGTGAAGATGAGCTCTCCTTTCACAGAAGCCCCCTGCTGGGATGCAGACAGAATGTCTGGACTAGTCCTAAGGAGAACAATTGATGCTTAATTGGCTCCCCCTACTTCCAAGGATAAGGTAGCAGTGAGCCCCTCCTAAAATTAACCCCTTACACTATTTTGTGATGTCACAGGCTCCCTAGCTGTTCCATGCTTCCTGTAGAGGAAGAAGGGGAAAGAATGAATGCAGCTCCAGCCCTCTCACCTGTATCCTGGACACCACCTGATCTTTACCCATAACCCTCCTGGCTTCCGTTTTAGGACAATGAATAATATTACTGCAAGTCATCAATATATAATACACAATATACATATGTACACTGAACTACAATGTCCCCTTAGCCACATGTTATTGGACATTATATATATATATATATATATATATATGCATTTTAATGCATTTGGCTTTTTATGCCTTTGCAAATGTGTGTAACTGAGAATTCTGCATTTCTATTATACAAATGGAGAGGCAGCTCTTTTACTGGTAGTAGTGTTGCTGGGGGAGATCCCTCTCTCTCTCTCTCTCTTTGATACAAGTTTTTTCACCTAATCCTGGAGGAACATTACAATTTTCAGTGAGATTCACAGCTAGCTTATTATTGGAGCATCGTTGGGTTTCTGTTCAGTTTTCAGGAATATTAGTGAGACACATTGAAGGTTAAGCACTTTGTGTGTGGTCATCACGACCAGTGTTGCAGTCCACTGTGTTGTCCTCTGTTCCCTTATCGTAGAAGGTTCCCTTCACAGCTTAATATCTTCTGGGACTGTCTCTTTATTTAATTTTTAATCTTCATGATAAGTGCAGAGTATTGTATGGTATTACATCACACCACTAAAGTCAAATTTATCTTTTAGTAATAAACGATGCCCCCAAAGAAGCCATCTGGTGTAGAATTCCGAAAGCTGAGGAGAGGTAGAAAAGAGGAAGCTCGTAAGCTTTCCCATCATTTTCAGAACTGGCTCACAAAGTCAGCCAGCGATGAAGGTGCAGGGAGCTCTAGAGTGGAGTCAGCACCACTAGAGATTTCTCATTCTGAGCCAGAGAGTCAGGAAAAAGTTCCTGCCGTCACTGGTACTACTGACGTGGACCCTAATGTAGAAAATGAGACTGACAGCACAAGTAATGAAATTTTGGGCCTTAGGTTTAAAGATCCACATTCTTGGCCTAACATAATGGACAATGTGAGGTGCTGTTTAGTGAAACATGGACCAGAGCAACAGAAAGATTCATATTTTACACTCTCAACCACTAGTGACGGGTGGCGATTTAGTCATGATTGGTTCATTAAAACTGCACCTAATAGAGAAACAGTAGAGAGAACCTGGCTTATGTACTCTGAAATGCAGAGAGTTGTATTTTGTTTTCCCTGTATGCTTTTTGGAATTACATTTGCATTAACTCCAAGCATTGCAAACCCACAGAAAGGCTTCTCTAATTGGAGGCATTTAAATCCCCGGATTTTAGAACATGAAAACTCACCTGAGCATCTACAAAATTATTTAAGTTGGAGGTCTTTAGCGATGCATTTAAAACTTGGTCACGGAATTGACCATGAACTCCAAACCATTATAGCTTCACAAAAGGAGAAGTGGCGCAATGTTTTAAAAATAATTCTTGATGCAATTATTTTCTGTGCCAAAAACAATCTTGCTCTTTGGGGTTCATGTGACCAAATTGGCCAACCCAACTCAGGGATATTTCTTAATGCGCTAGAAATGATTAGCCATTACAATACGGAGTAAGCTGGTCATATTGAAAAGCATAAGAAAGTCAGTGTTTCCTATTTTTCACCAGTCATTAAAAATGAATTTATTAACCTTCTTGGTAACACTGTGAGAAAAGAAATAATTAACCGAATCAAAGAAGCAAAATACTATTCCATTATCTTTGACTGCACTCCGGACACCTCACACAAGGAACAGCTCTGTGAAATTATCAGATATGTTAGAATTGCAGATGGACAATGCAGTGTTGAAGAGAGTTTTATAGACTTTATTGAAACCAATGAGAAGACAGGTAGTGGTCTTGCTGTGGAAATAGAAGAGAAGCTCTGCAAGGATGGATTAGATCCTGCTAATATTCGTGGATAGGGTTATGACAACGGAGCAAATATGGCAGAAAAATATAATGGTGTGCAGGCAAGAATAAAACAAGTAAACAATCTGGCTAGATTTGTTCCATGTGCTGCACATTCCCTTAATTTAGTAGGAGTTCATGCAGCCAGTTCTGTTGATATGGCATTATTCTTTGGAACTGTTCAGAGACTGTAATTTTTTTGTAAGTTCAACACACAGATGGGAAACCTTAACAAGCAATCTCAAAATTACCCTCAAAAAGGTCACAGTGACACCAGGTGGTCCTCAAAAGCACGTGCTATCAGGTCCTTAAGTAACCAATTGCCAGGAGTTCTTGAGGCACTGCACAAGATATCCGATCAGATGTCATGTGGAGACACAATTTCTTTATCCGAGAGCCTTGTGATGCAAATTAATTTTAAATTCATTTGCTTACTTCTAATGTGGGGTAGAATTTTGAACAATATTGATTTTGTCAACCAAGCTTTGCAAAAGAAAGGATTATCTGTTAACCGAGCTGCAAAACTGATAATTGGACTTCAGAATGTACTACAGCACATGCGTGAAGAAGGTATTGATGTTATACTGAAAGATGCAGCTGTTCATGCTCAGTTTATGGACCTTCCTGTGGAATTTCCTATGAAAAGAAAAAGGAAGATACAAAGGATTGACTATGAAGAAGCTGAAGATGAGGGTTCCAGTATGTCCACTGAGCAGGTTTTCAGAAAAGAATTCTTTAATGTACTGGACACTGTCAATGCACAACTGAAGTGGCGTTGTGAAACATTGATGGAAATATCTTCAGACTTTGAGTTTCTTACTAGGTGTGCCCTCTCCAACATGCCACTAACTGATCTGAAGAAGTGTGCTTCTGACCTGGCATAGAAGTACTCTAATGATCTCAATGCCACTGAAATTGGGAAAGAGATTGAAAGCTTCAAATTCCAAGCAGTTTCCATCCTCCCAGATTGCAGCACAGCAACACCACAGGATATTTTAAACCTCATACATGAGTGGTGCCTGAATTCGGCATATACAAATATCAAAATAGCTCTGCGCATCTTCCTCAGTATACCTGTCACTGTGGCATCTTGTGAACGCAGCTTCAGTAAATTAAAACTACTGAAGAGCTACTTGAGGTCTTCAATTGGACAACAACGCCTTTCAAACTTGGCAATTCTTTCCATTGAACATAAACTGACAAGTTCCATTAACTTTGACACTGTCATAGAAGAGTTTGCAAGTGTGAAGGTTAGGAAGGCACCTCTATAAACTTATAACATTTATTTTTTGTATTGTTTATTTAAGATGTTTATTTTAGTTAGAGTTCTAAAGAGAAATATAGTTTATTTGTTACAATTTGTTTCATAGTTTTATTTCAATAACCAATTATTTTTTTTAACACAGCTAGCATGCGATAGCTGCATTGAAAGTACTGTGATTCTATGAATGCTCATTACATAAATATCCCTACAAATCCAGAATGTGAAGAATGGGGAGGGAGGGGGTTTCAGTGCTGTCTAGCACTGGTAAAGCGCTAGCCACACCCCACAGGAGGTTGGACACGCCCACTCAGAAAATGACACTCCCACTTAGATGGGGGGCGCCGGTGCCCTGTCTCGCCCAGGGCACCAAAATGTCTTGTTAGGGCACTGGTGGTGTGTCAAAAGCTAGGCACACTCAAGCTCCTAATTCATACTGGACATCATAACACCCTTATCCATCCATCTCCTTCCATCAAACAGTGCAAACTTTTGCATACCCACAAATGTCACCATCTTGGTCTGCGCTTACCTGTTAAAGTAGCAACTTGACATCACAAAATAGCATTTGTGCTTCAGGTTTGCTCTTTCGCACTTTGTAAATAAGTCTGAAAGTTTCCTTAGTGAATGCTAGAATCGCAAATAGTGCTAAGGTTATGGAGGTGTTACTGCAATCTAAGATCATGTGATTAACCCTTGATTTCCATTTGAGGTTGTGGTTTTTCTTCAGTATTATTTTTTGGCTTTGGTGTGACATTCACTATCTTGGCTTCTTTTGCGTAAGATCTATACTCTGCCAGCATGCCAAAAATACTTCCAAAAGGTAAATTTTTGTATATTGTAAATTGCATCCCTTCATGCCTTTATGAGGCAGATTGTTGCAGCCAAACTGCAACTTTATTGAATTAAAATTCACACAGAGGTAAGCACAAACAGTAGCAGGGTATTCCGACGACTCTTCCAAGGATCCCAGCCATTCGACCTGGTAGTAATTATTCCACCACAAGGTAGAGCCAGCGCGATGCCTTTCCACTTCTGGTAGGTATGCAAAGTCAGAAAGTCACAGAGTCCTATTGAATCACAGTCACAGTCTATACCTGGGACAGAAGCACAGCCACTTCCAATTTCCAACCATAGGCTATTGTGGTGGACAGATAATAAGACTATTTTCCAAGGTGACACTTCCCTACATTGGTTGGGGACTGCTGATTCCCTGTGGAGAGGATGCCCATGACTCCCTGTTACTGATGGAATAATGACATTTTTAGCTAAGCATAATATTCTTGATAACATTATACATGCGTACACTAACCATTTAACCCAAAAGTCTCTTCCTATGTAATTTACTAGCAACCATCCTGCTGACATTTAAAAATAACCTGTTTTGATTATATTAACAATTTCACTACTAACGTAAATATGCATACAATAGTAAATGTTAGCCAAATGCACAAAAGTGACAATTGATAATAAAATCTGTAAAGGAGAAGGTAAAAGTTTGTAATAGGCAGATGGGAAGATAGATTGTTGCTGTGAGTTAGGCTTGGTACACACTATAGAATTTTCTGACCAATGTGTTATCTACAATTGTATCAGCGACTGAAAAAACGATCAGCCTTCAAGTTCATGCACACACACTATACATGTTTTAAAAGATTTACTCTGAGATCTGTGCTCTTCAACTGTCATAACCGTCGGCTGAAAAGATCATGACTCTGTAAACTCTATGTAGATTCTGATTGTGAGCTCCTTCACACTGCAGGGTTGGAATGACGTCTTTTTATAGTGAGATTTACAGTTCTGCTGAACAATCAAATAGTAATCTGTGCTTGGGAATGATCCTGGTTCATTGCTGGAGTTTACACACTAATGCAATATCGGGCCAAAAGGTTGTTTAGCATTTAATTGACCCAATGCTTGGCTGAAAACACTGTAGTGTGTTCCCAGCTTTAATCAAAAAAGACCCACAACCACATTGCATGGTCTCACAGGGCATGTTCACATAAGTGCACCATAATTAGAAATGCATGCATTTCCAGGTATGTGTTTATGGGTATTTGACGGCTGGTGCAAAAGATACAGTGATGATGACCATCAACAGCACTAAATAACTGTATCTGCATGTGTATTGACCCAGCTAATAGTACTTCATTAGCCTTGTGATTATATTGCAACAAGTTATAGCCATCTATTGGCATTACTTATTGTCATTTCCACTTGGATACCTTTTAATTTATTAAAGGGATACAGAAGTGGAAGCTGCTCAAATCAATTTATAGGCCATAACAGGTGCTTGAAAGGGTGGGGTTATCCTGCAAGGAACATACACACAACATTTTTTCCCCCAGCACACTGCTATAGCCAGCAACAGATCTGCCATTTATACTGTAGATAAAAATGCAAAAGACTTTGTTGCACACATTTGCAAATGTATGTTTAAGCCATCCGCTACGCCAAGGCGCTTTTGCTTATAGGATGGTCCTACTCTAAACAATGAGAGTCCCATATATTTGGGCCATACATATGTGTTTTTAAATTGAGAGCCAACTTACCAAAGAGGTACCCCAGAAACCTCCAAACAGCAATTCAGTGCCAGTATCCCCTCTCAGCTACTGACACCAACATGCCTCTCAGACAATTTGCAAATGTGTGCAACAAAGACTTTTGCATTTTTATCTACAGTAGAAATGGTAGATCTGTTGCTGGCTATAGCAGTGTGCTGGGGAAAAAATGTTGAATTTATTAAAGGGGTAAGCAACGGATGTGGAGGTGATTGTGTTTAATCATATTTTATATTGAAAATGTTACTTCACATTTAATAACTGCCAAGACACTTTCTAGACTTGTAATGTTTCAATTGGGTGTGACATTATTTCAAAGACTTGTATTTCTGGCATAATGTTTTTTAAAGTAATATGCTTAGTTTATTAAAAGGAAAATATTAACATATTCAGATTTTTTTAAAAAATATTTTTGTTTATAATAACAGAGTACACTTAATGTAGACACAGTTACAAAATTACAAATCCAAGAATACAAAATTTCTAATAAGAACCTCGTAGCAATATAAACGTCAGGTCAACAAATGCTTATATCAAAATAGATAGTCGTAAAATAAAACGTGGAAGGAAATAAAAATGACAGATCTTAAAGTTTCCTGTTGGAATCTTTTCCTTTTTTTTTTTTTTTTTCAAAAGATAGTGGAGATAAGCTGGGGGGTCTAATTCTCTGAGCATCCTGCGGGGTGAGAGAATAGGTAGTATTCAGAGAGGTGGGGGTGTGGAAGTCCTGTCAACACACATGGTTAAGGTGTAGAAGAGGAAATTTAGAGGGACCCTGGCAGGGGGGTTGTCAAACACAGGATCAGGGTTTCCATATTTTATGGAAGTTTCAACATGGTTGTGGAGTAAGTGTATGATGTACTCTATGATATAGCAACTATGTGATGTAACAGTTATGCAACATGGTGAGTTACGATTTTTACATTTTTTAGATATCTAGAGCTGAATTTCATATATGCTGAATGCTCAGTTGGTTTGGTAAGCATTTTTATGTGAAAGCAAAGTAACATGGCAAGGTCATGGAGCTATATGAAAGCCTATGATCCGACCAAGTGAGCAACTCGGTACAAGTGGACATGTGGGGACATTCCCACCAGATATAAAAGTAGAATCCTATGTTCCCACATTGTCTCCAACAAAATTCAGAAGTTGTGATGAATATTTTGTAGAGTTTAGAGAGGACCATGTAGTATCTAGTGTAAATTGTATAGTATTCTCATTTATGGAGATATTTATAGAAGATTTAGCAATGTGTTACTTGACGAGTGACCATCCCTCCTAATCAAAAGTCCTTCCTATATTGACTTCCCATGCTTCTTCAAATGGTTGTAGAGGATGGGGGATAAAACATGGTGATATAACAGGGAGATGATTGCCTACTTGATACATGTATTGTCTTTCAAGTAGCATTGGACTGCAGAGTCTGGAAGATTTCAATTGAGCTTGAATAAAACCTTTCATTTAGAGATACTGAAAATGAAGATGGGGGAATCTCATATTTTTCACACAACCCTGGAAATAAGGTAGGAGCAAATTATCCTAATTTGTGAAAAAAAACTGTGTGATTACCACTTGTTATCAAGGTGAAGCAAATTTTGAGGTATTCCCCGTTGGGAAAAGTGGGTACATCCAGACCAGGGTGAGGGATATTCGGTGAGTTTCTATGCCTTAACCATTTTGTCCTATATATCTAATGTGAAACAAGTGGTGGGGAATGAGTAGTCTGAGGCTGGTCTTAGAGTGTGTGTCTGAATAACACGTGGTCACCCCCTAAGGTTAGAGGAGAGGAAGTTTCACAACCAGCAAAGGAAGGGGTTCTTTACAGTAAGGGCAGTCAAGATATGGAATTCATTGCCAGGGAAGGTTGTGATGGCAGATTCAATAGATATGTTAAAGAAAGGGTTAGACAAATTTTTAGCGGAAAGGTGTATCCAGGGATACAACCGTTAATTAAAATGTAGGATAGTAGTGGATATAGGGCAAAAATAGGACTGCAATATTGAGTCTGGGGGGATTTTCACAATTGAAACAGATTGGCGGTTGCTTACTCTGGATCAATTTCAAATATAAGTGCAGGTTCGCAGGAGATCCAAAATAGGTTGAACTTGATGGACTGGTGTCTTTTTTCAACCACATCAACTATGTTACTATTTTCGATATCTACCCATTTTTTAATACCCGAGTCAACCTTTCCAGAATAATATGGCTTAATTAAACCGCGTGGTAGTATTATGCAAAAATGGGCAGGATGAAGCTGCCTGGAGGTGATGGATCTTGTGACGTAAGACTTCTTTAGTTATATTGCCATTTCATATAAACTTGCTGCAAAGTGTTTGCAATGTGATATGATGTGACCAAGGGACTAACAGAGGAAGGGTTTGAAGTAAATATAGTTTCCGGGGAGGGCGTTCATTTAAATTACATTAAATCATCTTTCTAAAACATAATAAGTTAAGTGGCATTCTAAGTGGGTGATAGTTTCCCTTGAAATAATTAGTTATTTTTGCTTTGGGGTCTTCATTGAAAATCAAAATTAAAGTCTAGGGTTTCAGCAGTATGGGTAGGTAAATCCTACTTGATCGGGATTTATCAAGTGGGTCAGATAATTATTGGCTAGACCAGGGGCTTTGGAAAAAGGTTTTTGAGATTTTTACAAAGCAAGCGTTACTTCCTGCTGTTTGAGAGACCATGCATTTGAGTGTTCCAATTTAGTTAATACACAACTATCCAGTACATACTGAATTGTTGTTAGATCCTCTCTGGGGAGCTTTTGCTGTGGATGTTATACCAAAACATTTCTGCTTTAACCACTTTAGACTTTTTTTCCCCCAGCATTGTTTGAATTTCCATTCTCAGTTTTGCAAATCGTTTAGACAGTTTTTGTGATTCTAAGTTGTACAGGTGGAAGGTTGTTGTTTTTCCCCGTGTGATGCATTTTTAATTGTTGTGCCTATGATGACAGATCTTTAGGCTTTATTTTTATTGTGGAAAGTTGTACTTCCCGAGTTTATTTTTAGTTCAAAATATTTTTTAAGGAGGCTGAAATGGTTTCTTTAAATTGTTGGATGTTAAGAATTGTCTTATTGAGCCACCACAAAGGGATCCCTCAAGAGTTCTTTAGAAAAACAGATGATGCGTGAGATGTTGGGTTTAGCAATCTTGAGATATCAAGCATCCATTAAGACTGGGCTTCCGACGATTGATTCAGTTGCTGACATGCCTGGCCGGACTCAAAGTAGACCTCTGTAAACAGTGGGAAATTTCGTCCTGGAATAATTGGATACTGCAGCATAGGCACTTTGGAGCCACTACATATACATATACACAATGTATTGCGCTCAATTGCCAAAAATGCATACGAACATAATCAAAATGTCAGTGGATAATAAATCAAGGACATACAATCTAGTCCTAATATTGAATGATGATGGGAAGCCAATGAGGCTAATAATGTTGCAATATATGGTCAAATGTATAAATAACAAGGTATGGATATTGAACTAAACGTCCACTATATTATGCAAGTGACCAGATGTTAAACAAAGTATATTGGAACCAGATGATGTTAAAGACCAGGGGTTTAATAGACAATGGTTATAGAATATAAAATCATAGAATCAATAAAAACAGCAAATATCCACAGATGAAGGCAGTAATACAATAAAATATAAATGGTCAATAAAAAAGTCAATGCTGAGTCCAAGGGGATTCCAATATGAATCCTTATGTGAAATTCCGATTGAGTAGATGATAAAGCTACTATCCAAACAGTATTGAATCTATGGGGAGAGATTGGTATATGATTGACATATATTTATATTTGAAATACATATACATGTATAAATAACAGCACCCAATTGCAACAATCATTTCCATGATGGTACAACAGATTGGTCTAATAGCGAATATATATTTAACATCCATTCGCCAATTGATTATGAAGACAGTAATTGTCTAGAGAATCAGATTAACATCATAAATACAGCCATTTGCCCTATGAAAATGGAGCCTGCCTATTTAGAACTATCACAACTAGTTAAGGACAGAATATCTCGTAAAGAACATTCCATCATTAACACAAAGAAATCTAAATATATGAGAGATAAATTTGGGATTAAATATATAAAAAATATAAACCCCTCAAAACATTGCGGACTAAACATCAGATTCCCTCTAGATCTGATCACCTTGTAAATCAATTCCAAAAGAACATACAAAAAATATCAGTTTCCAAATTACCATACACAAAAATGGGTATTACATATCAACAGTATATGGCCCTTATACATCAAAAACCGATCAAAGCTATGCCCCAGATGGCAATATCTATTCACAATACATCAATCAGCTCAAGGTCTGATTCTGTTTCATTTTCTGTACATGATGATCCCAGTTTTGATTATGAACATCTAGCCATCCAATCATTTGAGGATGGTTGGAAACATAGGACCCCCAAAGCATACAATGCACTAGGCAGTCAGTGCACTCAATCCTTGGTTACTCCACCTTTAGGACATGTTGATATCATCACCACTAACAAGGACAATACACTTTATGTAACACCAGGAGCGATCCTAGAAAATCCAAACTTTGACATAGCTCCCACTCAACATGACACCCTCTCACAAATAGGTCATTTTTTAGGACTGGGCCCGAAATTTATGAGTACACATCTAAAACCCAGTCAGTCCCAGTCAGTCAAAAGGAAATTAAACAAGTCAGAAGAGGAAGGAGAGGAGGTCAAAAAAGTAAAGCAGTAAATAACATCAAAACTGATTCCAAACCTATTGGAATCTTCAATCTGAGCGATCATATTCTGAGTCACAAAATAACGTATTAAGTAAAGGACTAAAATGTGCTCCAACTAGGTCCCTTGATAAATTTGATACTTATAGAGACGTACAACGCTTCATTAGGAAATTAAGACTCAATAAATATTACGCCAAAACTCCCCTAGAACGTCAAGCTTCCAAATCCCCTGATATATATATAAACATACCAATCTCAAACCAGAGTCAACATTCTATCCTCGACAAATTAAGGGCAGTCTTATAAATACATTTGAAACATTAGTCCTAGCAGATATTGATACCATTGTTCCATACAAACGGAGGAACAGGACTGTCAATCTAACTGAACTAGAAATGCAAGCACTCAAACAATTACAGGATTCAGATAACATCATCATAAAACCGGCAGACAAAGGTGGGGGTATAGTCATTCTAAATACCACTGATTACATCAAAGAATTATATAGACTTCTATCCGATTCATCAACATATAAGCCTCTGGACACCAATCCAACAATGGATTTTTCTGAGCAACTCAAGGCTATTCTCACTCATGGTAAAGATTTAGGCATACTCACCAACAAAGAATATAATTACATTTACAACGCTCACCCTGTGATTCCCGTTATTTATTATCTCCCAAAAATTCACAAAAGCATCACACAACCGCCAG
>NC_134411.1:69695478-69716324 GCF_038048845.1 Mixophyes fleayi
CAAAAGTTATTTCTTCACAGGTCTCCAGCTAAAAAGACCATTTAGGCAATCCAGATTGAATGAAGTTTGCAATATGTTTTGGTCTACAGCCACAACAAACATAAGTATAAACTAATGAAGGATTTAAAGAACGTATACTCTGCTGAGTAATGATTACCTTGTTTTGGAAAGAGATATTAGAGTTTATGGGCTATTCGCATAGCAAATGCATGAAGTAGGTGGTTTTTCTGTATGTTGTAGAAGGTGAGAAGATATGTTTTTAAAGAGAAAAGGAGAAATGGACTAACATAGTTGAATATGAAATAGTGTTTAGGTTTATTTTTGTTTTGTTTTTTAACCAAATTTTATATCAGATGCTTTGAAAGAAAGTAATGCAATGTAATGTAATGTTAAATAATGGTAGATAACAAAGGTTATTTTTTATCCTCATAATAGTTTTTAGTCAACCAGTGTTGTAAAGACATTCACTGCCCTTATTTACTGTGCTATAATCATCATATACTGTAAATACCTCTTTGTATCATGGGTATGGTAATGCATTGATGGGAATTCAATGTTTGTACATAAATGAAAAAGCCTTAAGACTTTATGAGCTATTATCTATGCTCCTGCAATAGCACTTCTGGATGATAGCAAGCCATTTATACTCTCCTCTGAGCAGAGCCAAATGTTTAACCAATTTTAAGCTGAAGTAACTTCAGCGCCAGCACTGACTTTGCCAGATTATGACAAGCCTTTCACATTATTTTGTTATAAAGTAAGTGCACATACACAAGGAGTACTGCCACAGATACATGGTCGCAAGCGAAGGTCACTTGCATACTACTCTGCACAATTAGACTCAGTCATACGAGCAATGGCTGCAGCGGCCATAGTGTTTGGAAGAAGTACAGATATTGTGCTAGGGCACCCAATAACCCTAATGGCGCCACATGCGGTAACAGAAATTTTAAATTAAGCACAAACAAAACACTTCTCAGCAGCCAGACTAAGTAGCACTGCTAACTCCCTGTAGCGTTACACTTAAGTGGTGCACAATGTTGAATCCTGCTGCCTTATTGCAGCAAGTTTTAAAAGATGGGAAAAGTACCTGTATATATCAGGGTTCCCCTAGGGATTTGAGGAAATCCCATCCCAGCTTGAACAGGAAAAAAAAAATTGCAAACACAAAATTTTTCTGAATATGATTGTGTAGAACTAATGAGACAAGGACCTTTGGTTTTATCTGACATTAAAGATACACCGCTACCAAATGTAGACATCTCACGCTACCACATAGAAGGTGTTTCTTATACAGGGTGTGCTGTAACCACACACACACAGGAAGAGTGATTCAACAGATTCTACCGAGTCACTTGTCAGCGCAAGAAGCTGAATTAAAGGCCCTAACACTTGCATGCATATATGCAAAAGGACAAAGAGTAAACACTTATATTGATTCAAGTTATGCGTTTTTAAGTGCACATGATTATGGCCCTATATGGAAAAGTAGGGACTTATAGGTTCAGCAAGCAAACCAGTCAACATGCTAAACATATCAGGGCACTGTTCACCGCATTGCAGCTGCCCTCCAAACGCAGTGATAAAGATGAAGATACACGCAGAGACACTAGAATAACCCGGGTAAGTCTGTCCTATGGAAAAGCACACCCCAGACACAGTATCCCTATAAGAGGATACAGATAGACTTTATACAACTTCCCAAATGCTCGGGCTTTGAGAATGTGCTAGTCTGTGTAGACTTCATTAGTCATGGGCTGGAGGCATGGCTGTATAGGAAGGCAAATACTAAAACAGTAGCCAAGAAACTTACGAGTGAGGTAATCTGCTGATATGGGGTACCAGAGGTCATTGTAAGTGACAGAGGGACACACTTTACAGGGCAAGGATTCCAGGAACTGTTAAAAGACATGGGAATCATATCTGCCCGTCACACCCCTCGCAGACCCCAAAGTTCGGGGTGTGTGGAGTGCCTTAATGGTACTCTGAAATTGAAAATGCAGAATATAATGGCTGAAACAGGCCTGCCATGGATCTCATGTTTACCTATGTCCCTGCACTGAGTAAGAAACATTGCTAGGAAAGAAAGACACAGGTTTAGCACCAAATCAGATACTGTTTGGCACAGCACACAGAACAGGCTGCTACTTTCCATAGCAACTACAGCATGTACATGGTGATTTGTTGAACTATGTTGCTTTATTATAGAAACAACTAACTGAAATACATGGTCAAGTGATTTCTTCCATTCCAGGCCCTAATTTTGATGCAGGTACCCATAAACTGCAACCAGGGGACTGGGTGGCCGTGAAAAAGCACGTCAGGAAGAGTCTTGAACCCAGATACGAGAGTCCTTTCCAGGTCTTATTGACGACTCCCATGGTAGTGGAAGTACAGGGAAATGACACCTGAATACATGCATCCCACTACAAAATCTTCAGACAAGGGGAGTCTGAGTAAAATGTATTTTACAAGTTTTTTAAAGGTCCAAGGGAGACCAGAGAGTGGTGTTCATTGATGTTAGCAGGAGGAATATTGATTGCATGTTATGTTCCTTTGCTGTAGGCTGTGGATGTGTACTAGTCTAGAAAGGAAAGCTAGGTCTGGAAAAAGCAGACTCATGCCAATAGTAATGTAGAGATCATTATACATAATGAGAAAAATTCTAATATGAAAGTTTAACCCAACCAGATAAGAAAAGAGCAACCCACGACTGTAGGGGTTTACACCCAATACAGAAATGTATTTGTGAGTATTGTGGCCCAACACATTATTACATTTACACAAGACAATAGGTTAATATTGGACTACCTGACAGCTTAGTCTGGAGGGTACTGCCTGAACCTAAATATGTAAATTGAAGCCCAGGCTTGCACCTTTGTAACTAGTGATGCAGATGATCCAGAGAAAATGTTTGATGAATACTTACAAAAAATTAAAGACATGAAATATAAATATTTAAAGGAGTACACTGGAGATGCTTATCTAGAAGGATAGTTTTCATGGCTGTACCTGGCCGATTGGTTCAAGGGTATAGGAGGATGGTTGTCAGGTTTTATACATGTTGTACTTCAAGGACTGTTACTAATCCTTATCAAAATATATAATATATATATATATATATATATATATATATATATATATATATATATATATATATATATATATATACATACACACATACTAATAAAACTGATGATGTGGCTTATTAGCAAGTGTATTAAAGCGAAGTGTTTCTCTTCCAGAAAGACTAAAGTTACCACATCTGTCTTAACTGCTGTACTGTATACCCCACCTAATAAGTGTGAACTTTGTGGAACTCTCAGTACTACTGCCAGTTGTGATCAGTGCAGAAAACAATAACCTTTTCCTTGGAATTCACATGCTCGTTACTGAAGTTTATCCTTCTGAAGATATACAGCACAATGGACAGTCCCTTCTATCGTGAAATAAGTGACATATAACACTTGCCGAGCTCACTGTGTAATTTCTCCCTCCCTTTCCTTTTTTCCTTCCCTAAAAAAATCCATAGTTAAAAGACAAAAAGGAAGCACAAGAGGCCCCAGAGCCTCTCATGTTCACTGATATATGTGAACATCTGACATCAGAACATGTAGCGGGTGCAAGACGACCATCTATCAGCTAGAAGAGGGATCATGAACTTGTTATTGGTGGGGGATGGGTGGTTCTATGTATCCAGTTTTAGGCATCCCTATTTATATGTTCTGTTAGAAGGTTCTATGTGTATAAGTGCCCATTAAAAGCGACAGCAACAATTTGATCTCTGATAGGTAGTGTTAGGGCAAATAATGAATAAAAAGATGGAAAATGAGAAATGTGATTTTGCTAAGCTGACACCATCTTGTTGCCTTATAGCCATTTTGTTCTGTTAAATACAAATTAGATGCACCTGTTTTGTAGGAGTAATTCATTATTTGCAAGACAATGCTTATAACCTTGGACATAGCAGACAGGAGATAAGCCAGCTCCCCCTTGTGGAGTATTCCTGTGTGATAATGAGAGAATATAGTAACATCTGTGTAAAGGGAACATGAGTGGTTAAAACCTTTTGGGGCGTAGTTTTCTGTAATACGTGATTTTTGCTATATAGATAGGGACTTGTAACTAATAAAGCAGAGTTTATTGTACACTCGAACCATGCAGTGTAATTAATTCTCTCCAGCTGATGAGCTCATAACTGATAAACTGACACTTACAGGTGAACAATCTGATATAGATTCGACACTATTATAGTAGTCAATTTTAGTATCTTCTCCATAAGTACCATCTCTGAGGATTCAGGAGGATAAGGCGATCCTATGCCTGAACACTAAATTCCTACATAACATTTCCTCATTTTGATTTTAACCACAATATTGTTTTCTTGTTTGAAAACTCACATGGACAAGAACAAGAGACCTGGCATATCGTTGAAGTGCTTAGTGACCTAAAAAGTACCTCAAGAAGACTGAAACAATTAGGATTAATAAATTGATGTTGGATCATTCTCCACATCGAGTTTATATTTCTAAATAAGTGCAACGACCTACTTCCTGCCGCTAAAGCCTCACCTGAAGAGCTATGTAAGGTGGCTAAACGGTGGCAATGTCTATCAATACCTTTGTATGGCATTACACACTTTACATACATTCAATCATGTCCTCCAAGGTCCCTTTAGTGTCACGCTGCCATGCAGATAGCCAGGAAAGGGACACATTTATGTCACATTAATGTTCTTTTACTGGGAAGCAGGCATGGCAATGATCTCAATTCCCCCCTAATTTAATTCTTCATCTGTGAATGTTATGGGAGGTGCAGTGGGTTTTAGTGGAGCTGCCCTGTAACTTCCAGTCGCAAGCCTAGCGTGGAGGAGTTAACCCTGTCCCACTGCCATGCTTGCTGTTGTTAGAGTGGAATTGTATGATTATTGATTTAATATCGATCATGTGCTAAGCTTTAGATGCTAATATGTTATGCTATGACTTTAAGAGAAATTAAGCAGATATTATTTTCAGTTTAAAAAGACAAATTATTCAAGGTTGGCCACGCAGCGCCATGTTCCCATCAACGAAAGATTCCAAGAACATGTAGCAACATTCTTGATAGATAAAACCCAAGGACTCAAAGATGGGGGCAGCACAAGGATATTGGCAGAAAGTCTGGAAAGAGATAACACACAAAGAAGAAAGAGTTGTTTGATCTTTGATGTAAAACTGAAATATATATATTGTTAATTGATTTTCTCTCATTATTTTACTGTCTTATAATTGGTTGTTCAGAATCTATACCCCTAGACTTACATGTATAAAAATAAGCGCTGAAGTGGTCTCAAATTGGAACAGAATAAAGCTGCTCAGCATTATATCATACAGGTGTTGAGTATTTTCTGTTCACCAGTCGACTGAAAACAAAGAAAGATCTGACTGACATTGAAGGTGCTTGATAGAAGTATCGGTGAACCCCGATACCCCAACATTTCTGGGGGCTAGATCCGGGATGCTCCAATATCTCGACACCTGACGCCACACTCCACTGATGTCCAGAGAACTGCTGAACTAAATCCGGTGAGTAAGAAAAGTGTAGATTTCTACCTTCTTACTCAGTTCAGTATTTCTTTGTATGTCTAAGGAAAGTCAGTTGAGGTGATTAGAGGGTATTCTATGAACCCAATGTACAGTCAGAGGAAAGGATAATGAAATGATAAATGTATGGATACTGTAGATTATGATGGATGTAGACAATTTTAGTTAGAAGATAATAAGAGAGGTGTATGTAAGAATTGTACCTGCTGTATTGTTCTGAGAAAATATTCAGGTTGCAAGGGACCTAGACTAGAGTGTGTTACAACTACAAATGCATATTACGGTTTTGTAAGTAATGAAAAAGAACTATATTTTACGTTAGGGTGCATTTGAATGAAGAAAAACTACATATTGGCCACAAAATCATATGTTACCAGATTATAAACCTATATGTCCATACACTGACTTGAGGGGAAGAATCGGATCAGCCATAAGTGCCAGCCTTTTAATCTACAGCCGATAAAACTCACATCTGGTGTTCCTATGGCAGACTAGGAGGTAAAGCATTAAAGATACTTATAGTCTGTACAAAGGGGAAAATTGTATTACCTTATTCCACTTATAAGACATTGTATCCCAGATACTGACAGTACTGTGACCAGTAACCCAGTAAATGGGGGCACAGAACAGTAAGATGCCTACTATAGGCAAGCCTATGGATATAATGAAAAAGAGAGAAGGTAGTAAAGCTCTTAAAAGAATTCATAAAGTACTCAAGAGAGCAGGATTTCCCCCAGAAGGGACATTAGACTTAGAGAAATGGTATGGGTTTTATTTGAATAATAAAGAATGGATAAAAAGGCTTGGCTATGAAGATCAGGTCAATGTGTGGATATGCTAAATGTATGTTTGATCCTGCGCAGCTGAATGAGTGAAATGTGCCCCTCCCTTATTCTGTGTAAAAGATTTCAGTGTGTTGAGATAAGAAGCACTCTGTTTTTTGTTATCTGACAATGTATGTAATGCTGATAAAATATGTCCGGAGTGCTGAGTGATAATAACATGTTGAGGCTAACTTGTATTTAGTCTAATGCTGGGACTTGTAGTTCCACAGCAGTAGGCTGGAAGGTATCAGCTGATTTTTCTTTCTCTGTATGTGAGTTTTGTCTCCGTCTTACTTCGAGTGAGGGAGATCTGTGTTTGTCTGTCTTGTCTGTTTATTTGGTTTTTTTTTTACAAGAGACATGTTTCAAGGTTAAAGAAGTTGTACATTTTGTAAATAATATAATGCCTGCCTGCTTAATTCTAAGCTTTTAAAGAGATGCATAACAAGTGTTGAAATGTTTTGGTCCGTCATTACACGATTCAGTGGACGGACAAGTTGGCTGGGGTCCAACAACCCGTTTCTGTATTTGAACAAAATAATTTTGTTTCTGAAATTTGAGAAAAATAGCTTTCTCTTTAATGAAGTTGAGAATTGTGGGAGTGAGCTTTACATGCAGATATATATTACAAGCTGTTTTTATCTGTGTGAAAATGGCGCTGATGAATGTTCTCAGAAATAAGGAGGGTTTGTTATGCCCATAAAGAAATGTTACGAGATAAAATGTCGTCTGTGAGCGAGAATTGTGAATATATATTTGTACTTTAAACATGGAAATCACAGAATCTGGAAATTTGTGTGAATATTTGGTTTACAAAGAGATGATGAGAAAGGAGTGGCTTTGAACACTCGCCCAGGTCTCGTCACTTTGACATTCCCTGTTTGTGATATTGGGGACTGCCCCTTTGAGGAAATCAGTTTTTCATTGCATGGAACGCATAGCGTCACAGTTAAGCTACAAAGAGAAACTTTTAAACAAGTGTCATATTAGCAGCTGTACAATGTGAATTAATAACAGTTACTGTAATTCCTAGTGAATAAATGTTAATCTCTATGCAAAAGTTTTTTCTTCACAGAAGCTCTCCAGCTACAAAGCACCCTTTCAATCCAGATTGCATTGATCCAACTTGCAATGAATAGAAGTTGCAATATGTTTTGGTCAACAGCCACAACAAACATAAGTATAAATTAATTAAGGATTTATAGAACGTAGACTCTGCTGAGTAATGATTACCTTGTTTTGGAAAGAGATTAGAGTTTATGTGCTATTCGCATAGCAAATGCATGAACCAGATGGTTTTTCTGTATGTGCAGAAAGCAAAAGGTTTTTATTTTTATCCTCATAACAATTTTGAGTCAATCAGTGTTGTAAACGCATTCACTGCCCTTATTTACTGTGCTATAATAGTAATATACTGCAAGTCCTTCTTTGTATCATGGGTATGGTAATGCATTGATGGGAATTCAATATTTGTAAGGAAATGAAAAAGATTTAAGACTTTATGGGCTATTATCTGTGTTTTTGCATTAGCATTTCTGGGTGATAGTAAGACATTTACACTCTCTGCTGAGCAAAACCAAATGTTTAACCAATTTTAAGCTAAAGCAACTTCAGCACCAGCACTGGCTTTGCCAGATTGTGACAGACCTACTCAAGCACACAAAGTTGAAGGTTTTACTCGAGATAAAGCCCAACATCGCAGACTGTTTAAGACCAGATTCCTTAATGACCTTTCTGAAACATATCATCAACAATTGTTCCTTATAAGACCAGAAGCAGCAACAATGGAAATGCAATCCATGCTCCAAGTTCTGGAAGATATAGAAGACCGGGAAAAGGAGAAGCAAAGGAAAGCCAAAGACAAATCTCAAACTCAGAAAATTACCATTCATGTGGTCCAAGAGAATCAAGACTGGAAGGTTCGTACAGACACAAGAGGTGCACCAAAGCAACAAATAAAGGAAAAAGAAAACATGACTCTGGAAGAAATGAAAAAGCAAGGCGTTTGTTTCTTTTGCAAACAGAGAGGGCACATGAAAAGAGATTGTAACCAAACTCTGAAAGACAACTTGACTAAAGGCCTAGTGAATATCATATTACATAATGGTCAAGAATGTGAGTGTCTAATTGATACTGGAGCAAGCCGCACTGTATTAAGAAAACAGGAGGTACCTCAACAACTATTAACAGAAATTGATTTACCTGCTACAGGCCTAGCAGGAAAAGAAGTAAAACTAACAGAAAGTAAACCAGTTACACTTTTAGTAGGTGAAGAGACAATTGAAGTACCAATACAATTTCTCACTTCCTCATCTTGTCCCTATAATCTATTGGGAGCAGATGTACTTTCAAGATACAAGCCAGCATCAAATACACCCCAACTGGAGTAAAACTCACAAGTCAACTCCAATCTCCAGTCCAAGAAGAGCTTACAGCAGCAATCTAGATGCTAGAGCAGATGAGCACATGTCACAAGGATAAGACTGTTAATCTACCAGATTGGCTGAACATAGTACCAGACAAGTTATGGTCCAAAGGAAAACACGATGTGGGCACACTTAAAGTAAATCCTGTAAAACTGACACTAAAGCCAGGAACACATCCTGTCTCAATTAAACAGTACCCACTTGCTGCAGCTCAAAGCAAAGCGATCTCAGAACAAATACAAGAATATCTACAAATAGGGGTGTTAAGAAAATGTCGCTCTCCTTATTCTACACCCCTATTCTCAGTAAAGAAACAAGATGTCGGACAAGGGGGTGCAATACTGGATAGTTTATGACCTAAGGAGGTCAACAAAAGACTTCTGATCAACACTCCCATTGTACCCAACCCCCACACTTTGCTTAATCAGATACCGCCAAATGCAAAATGGTTTTCAGTAATTGACTTGGCAAATGCTTTCTTCTCAGTCCCAATCACAGAAGATAGTCAACTTCTTCTAGCCTTCACCCATGATGGAAACCAATATTGTTGGACAAGACTCTCTCAAGGAGGAGCCACCAGCCTATCAGAATTTTCAGAAGCAATGGCACTAATTCTCCAAGGATGGAGGTCTATCAATCCAACTACTCAACTCATTCAATATGTAAATGATCTCATGGTGGCTGCGGAAGCTGAAGAAGAATGCAAAGCAGAAACACTGTCATTACTTTGTTTTCTGGCCGAACAAGACTGCAGAGTATCACCAAGCAAGTTGCAACTAGTACAGGAAAAAGTAATATTCTTAGGACATTGTATCTCTGCAGGAACCAGACATCTTACAACTGAAAGAGTTAAAGTTATACGAGACATGAAGACACCAAAAACAGTCAAAGAAATTAGAGCCTTTTTGGGACTCCTCGGATATTGCAGAGAGTGGATTCCCTCAGCTTCAATTCTTATGCAACCACTGTATGAATGCTTGAGGAAACAGGGAACAGAACCGCTCAATATAGCTGAAATAGAGAATGCAGTGCAAGCCCTGAAACATGCCATCTCTACTGCACCAGCACTTGGACTACCAGACTATCTGAAGCCTTTCACATTGTTCTGCTATGAGCAGTCAGGACATGCTCTAGGAGTCCTCACACAGAAACATGGAACGAAGCAAAGGCCACTGGCCTATTATTCTGCACAACTCGATCCAGTTATAAGAGGTTCTCCATCATGTATATAAGCAGTAGCAGCAGCAATACTGAAAGAAAAGGTAGCAGATATGGTATTGGACCATGCACTTATTACTCAAGTTCCACATACAGTCACAGAAATTCTTAATCAAGCAAAAACAAGACATTTGTCTGCAGCTAGACTAACTAAATATCAGGAACCTTGCTCAGCGCCTCACAACAATTACCAGATGCACAATCCTCAATCCAGCAACCCTGCTCCCCATTGATGATTCAGAAGAGGGGAGTAAGGGGAGTCGCAAAGAAGATGAATCATCAGACAGGGGATATGAGGACCTGAGTGAAGTGTCTGAAGAAGAAACTGAAGAAATACACACACAAAAATTTTCACATGATTGTTTGGAACTTATGAAATTAGAGACTTCAGCTTTGCATAATGTTACTGACACACCACTTTCAGATGCAACCCTAACTCTTTATGTAGATGGATCTAGATACTATGTGGATGGAGTTCCATATACAGGTTATGCCATCACAACTGAGGAAGAGGTGCTTGACTCAGGAACACTGTCTAATGGAGCATCAGCACAAGAAGCAGAATTGATAGCTCTAACTAAAGCTTGTGTATATGCAGAAGGACAAAAAGCCAATGTATATACAGATTCACATTATGCCTGGGGAGTGGCGCATGACTTCGGTCCCATTTGGAAAAGCAGAGATTTCCAAGAATCAAATGGAAAATCCATCAAATATGCAAACTTGATTAATGAACTGTTTAGAGCATTGGAACTCCCTAAACAAGTGGGAATTATAAAGGTTCAAGCTCACACTAGAGAACAAACTCCAGAAGCAAAAGGAAATAACTTTGCAGATCAAGCAGCAAAAAAAGGCAGCCCTCCAACCAAAGAATACTATATTTCTTATAGACTCAACAGAAGGTGACACAGACAAATTTCAATTCCCAGACCTACAAAGCCTTAAAGACTTTCAGAAACAAGCAACAAAGGAAGAAAAGAATAAGTGGGAAAAAGAAGGTGCACAGCTTGATGAGCAAGGAATATGGTCAAAAGAAAATAAATGGTGCCTACCAAGAGCCTTATACCCAGTAATGACTCAGATTGCACATGGACAAGTACATCATTCCAAAGAGGCAATGACTAATAGGGTATGGAAAAATTGGATTGCCCCTGGATTTAACTCTGCGGACACAAACTATGTGACAGCTTGCTGGATATGTGGAATACACAATCCAGGGCAAAGAGTAAAGACCCCAAAGGCTTTCTATCCCTTTCAGAGACTTCAGATCGACTATATACAACTTCCTAAATGTGGTACCTACGAGTATGTGTTAGAAGGAAAAGCTACTGCTAAAAATACAGCGAAGAAATTAATCTCAGAAGTCATCTATAGATATGGCATACCTGAAGTTATTGAATCAGATAGAGGTACAACCTTTACAGAAGAGATAATGAAGCATGTACTGAAGAACTTGGGAGTATCACAAGCTTTTCACACTCCTTATAGGCCACCAGCAGGTGGGAGGGTAGAAAGGCTTAATGGTGACAATAAATTGAAACTACAGAAAATGATGCAAGAAACCAAAAAGACTTGGTTAGAATATTTACCAATAGTTCTGTTTAACATTAGAACTACACTTATGAAGAGACACAGGTTTAGCACCAAATGAGATACTGTTTGGCACAGCACACAGAACGGGCTGTTATTTTCCATAGCAACTACAGCATGTACGTGGTGATTTGTTGAACTATGTTGCTTTATTACAGAAACAACTAACTGAAATACATGGTCAAATGTTCTCCTTCATTCCAGACCCTAATTTTGATACAGGTACCCATAAACTGCTATCTGGTGACTGGGTGGTCATAAGAAAGCACATCAGGAGACGTCTTGAACCCAGATATAAGGGTCCTTATCAAGTCCTGTTGATGACTCCCATGGCAGTGAAAGTACAGGAAAAAGACACCTGGATTCACGCATCACACTGCAAAGTCTTCAAATCAGGGGAGTCTTGTTCTGATAAATAGAAATAACTGTCTTATGGTATTGATATGTCTTACCAGAATATTTCTGCCTGAAGTAGGGGTCAAGGCCTCCCTAACCCAGTATGAAACAGACAGATAAGTGACAAATTGCCTATGTCACTGTGAGAAACAGAAGGGGAAGGAGTGCTCAACAATTTGCACTCATAGGAGAATAAACTTTGAAAATGCCTTTGTTAATACATAACCTCATTGGCAAAGTTGTCAGCAATGATTCATTTTGAATATTGGGAATATTGCCATTAGTAGCAAAGGGTTTGGCAATCCAGCTCATTGTATATGTGGTAGAGACAATTGTTATATGGCTGATTAAGAAATTACTGACACTTGATTGTTGTTCCTGCAGGAAAAATAATGAGCTTCCAGAACCAGTAATGATCACAGAAATTTCTACAAGTTTAATGTCTGAGACAAACAGTGAACATTATCAGCAATGGTCAACAATCAAACCAAAAACCTGCACAGTCTGCAACAAGAGATTGACAGTGACCATCGAGAAACCAGAATGAAAATTGATGTCCTATTCATTAGTGGGACATATTTGTTAATGAATCTTATTCCATATAGAAAGCAATGAATATCTTGATTCATCCATT
Organism: Mixophyes fleayi; assembly: GCF_038048845.1. NCBI lineage: Eukaryota > Metazoa > Chordata > Amphibia > Anura > Limnodynastidae > Mixophyes > Mixophyes fleayi. The sequence goes on from NC_134411.1 coordinate 69,708,149, forward strand.
GATACTAATTCTTCTTGTACTAACTATAATGATTATATGGAACTGCTACTTAACATGTAATACAAGAAAGCTTTTGAATAGTTATCAGCAAAGAATTCCTCTCTATGCACCGAGATAAAACATTAAGTAGGGAAAGAAAAGTTATGGTGATAAAGTACCAGAGATATGTGCTTAATGAATTCTTGTTCTAATCATATGGGGTCCTTATGATACCATATGTTTAAATGTAGGTACTAACTGTCTTCTGCTGAGTATCGCCATGACTGATAGGTAGAGGTTAATAGTTGATATTTAATCAAAGAGGGGAATGTTAGAGTGGAATTGTATGATTATTGATTTAATATCGATCATGTGCTAAGCTTTAGATGCTAATATGTTATGCTATGACTTTAAGAGAAATTAAGCAGATATTATTTTCAGTTTAAAAAGACAAATTATTCAAGGTTGGCCACGCAGCGCCATGTTCCCATCAACGAAAGATTCCAAGAACATGTAGCAACATTCTTGATAGATAAAACCCAAGGACTCAAAGATGGGGGCAGCACAAGGATATTGGCAGAAAGTCTGGAAAGAGATAACACACAAAGAAGAAAGAGTTGTTTGATCTTTGATGTAAAACTGAAATATATATATTGTTAATTGATTTTCTCTCATTATTTTACTGTCTTATAATTGGTTGTTCAGAATCTATACCCCTAGACTTACATGTATAAAAATAAGCGCTGAAGTGGTCTCAAATTGGAACAGAATAAAGCTGCTCAGCATTATATCATACAGGTGTTGAGTATTTTCTGTTCACCAGTCGACTGAAAACAAAGAAAGATCTGACTGACATTGAAGGTGCTTGATAGAAGTATCGGTGAACCCCGATACCCCAACACTGTCCAGTTAAAGAACATATTCCTCTATCTGTTATTATTATCTGAGTATAGTTTACTATACGATGTTCTCACTGAGAAGCACTAAACTGCTACTATACTAGGAGCTCACTGTTATATTTGTTAAGTCATGTCGATAAAGTTTGTTGAAAAAAAAACACACAAAAAAAAACTACTGTAGCTGCTTTTTGGGAGTCAATAAAGTTATACAAAACACCCCGTGTTGAATGATCATGGGCAAGAGTAATAGAGCTCGGAGATTCAAGCCGGTCGGGTTCACCCCAACCCCGGCTGTCAAACCACCAGCAGAGCCCGGAGATCAAGAGGACAACGAGTCTTTGCAGGCCGAAGACTTGCTGCAGAAGGTGAGCGCATCTAGTGTGCCGGTGTGTGTCATGTCAGCGCTTTTCCATGTGTCTAGGGAAGGGTGACTGATCAGTGGGGATGTCTGGGTGATGTCCATGAAATGCTGTGTTATATCCACGTGACAGTTGTTACCGGCTGTGCGAATTAATGAACATGTGTTGGATAAAAGTGCTCATGTGTCAAACTTTTGAATATACAGGACATTTGAGGGTTCACAACAGTCCTTTATTTTCAGGGACTGTCACAGATTTTAAAGTTTAGTACCTTTCACACATTCCTGCTTTTTAACCTTTACCACATTCCCTATTGCAGCTTTTAGTGTAATGATTTGATTGAATAATATTGTGTGCATGTATCTGTCTGCAAGTATACCTGATTGTATAGTTATCTCTTGGGCAAGTACTATGTGGAATATCTTTCTTCCTTAATACATAATATAACATGGCAGCCCTCAACTTTGTTTCTGGAACAGAATACTTTGACTCTGTAATGACCATTACCTTAAGTTAATAAATACTCTCTTTGTGACTTTATTTCCAGCTACAAAACCCTTGTCCTGAAGTTCGGGAGTTTGCTTGCGCTAGCATCTCTAAGCTTGTTGAACAGAAACAGGTCATCCCTTCCCTTCTGCAAAGAGATGCAGTTAGATGTCTTGGACCACTCTTGCTTGATAAGTGTATGTCTGTGCGGGAGACGGCTGCTGGTGCTTTACGGTAAGCAACACTAAGCTTGTGGCATACTATCCTTGTGTTATACGGTCTTTTGCTTTAAGTTTTGTTTCTTGCTTTTTTTTTTTAAACATTTTTTCTTTTGTGGGTTATCTTTCTTTTAGGAACCTAAGTACCTGTGGAGGCTTTGAAGTATGTGATGACATGGTTACCAGGGACATCATGACTCCCTTAGTGGCTCTTTTGAGAGAGGTTTGTCAGTTCTAACTTTATGGATCAATTACACACTGCAATTTATTTTTTTATCCCATGCTGGAACTATTGATCCCCTCTAGTAAGTTATTTATTATTGGTTTGGGTGTAAACTTAGTTTTAAAAAAGAAATGGAGACCTTTACATACATTAAAGGGTGTCTTCCATACATCAAGTAATAATAATTCAGCAGTTAAAAGTACTTCTTTCTAGAACATCTGTTAGTTAGCCACATTCCCCTCATGTACCACTTTGTTGTGGGTCTGACCCCAGTACAAATGTAATGCAGTCACTGATCCTACAGCACAAGTTGCTGAAACCAGCCTGTGTGTATTGTTAAAGCAGCTTGGATAGGGCTGTGTGGTAGGTGCAGGTTCTGTTTGGATTAACTGAATACATATTAATTATGTGCACAGATAAAACCTAAGGGATATCTATTGAAAGCTGCCAGAACCTATAGTTAGTTCAAAATCTATTACTGATAAATATAATACTAAATGGTTCCAGCACTAACCAAGAGCGATGTTGCTATCTAGAATTAAAATGTATGTGTGCATAAAAACATATGAGAACAGATACAAATGTAAGGTATTTTACTTGGGTAGATAGGTTAAAACAATGTTAGATAATAGCATATAAAATCACACTGAACATATTAATAATTACACAGTAACAATGTGGGTATAAGAGCTGAAAAACTATATAGGTGACCAAGTATATGGCTTGTAAATATCACGATGTAGGCTGATAAGTCCAAATACTTACCAACATCTATATACGGGCTGTGATGCTTGCATCAGAAATCTCTATATGGAATTTCCTTAGGATGTCAGCCAGCGTCCTAACATGCTTAGATGAAATAGAGCAGTATCGTTGAGAGCAGTTGGGAGGAAGGTGTGCGTTCCAGTGTGGAACTTCCTGTTTTTCAGAATGTGGGCGTGTCCAACGCATTTCATCACTGCAATGACTTTTTCAAGGGAGGTTGTCCATGTTCTTATTCGTGTCTATATTTATAGTCAAAAGTTGTGAGGTGTGGCTGACATAGTCCATACTTAATATCCAAATGTGTTAATTGAACTGAACAGCTCTATGTCCATAGATCAAATGATTGCTTGAAGATAATTCCTCATTGTATCTTCTCTGATTTTGTTGTATTTATAAAGGATGAGTTCATGAATAAAATATTGACTTCATATGTAATAGCCAGCAGATTAATAATGGAATATAGTTATCTATATAGCACTATACATACTAAAATAAACTAGTACAAATGATAATATTAAAAATATACAAAATTGAAGGATATAAGAATGGCAGTAAAAACAAATATAATAAGATATAAAAATTATCAACCTCAAACATTAGCATAAAGGTCTCCCTTCCTTTAAGAGTAAATAAGTGTGTACCTAGGTTAACATTATAGCTTATATTAATATAAGTTTTTTTATACATTTAAAAGGAATAACAATAAATGGAACAGTGAAGATGATTCCTATGTCTGCTAACCATGTAAATGATTATTTTATCAGTAGCATATATATTACAATATGACTCTGGTAAACTGATAATATACTAACAGAATATTTAATAGAGGCTTCAGGCTACTACTATTAGATTGTAGTCTATGAATTCATATCTATCAGAAAATAAGATACCAAATTACGAGAGTAAATATAAGCAACAAAAGGGTTATCTTAAGACTGTTGTAGATTTCCGGAATTAGCTGAGAGTATTTATCAGATTTACCTTTAAATTTAGTAGTAGTGGACTTGAATAACTGAGATAAAAAAAACACTATGGACTAGATTTACTAAGCTGCGGGTTTGAAAAAGTGGGGATGTTGCCTATAGCAACCAATCAGATTCTAGCTTTAATTTATTTAGTACTTTCTACAAAATGACAGCTAGAATCTGATTGGTTGCTATAGGCAACATCCCCACTTTTTCAAACCCGCAGATTAGTAAATCTAGCCCTATATCTTTAAGTGGTAATAAAAAATAAAAGAGGGTGAGGTGAATATTGGCATGTATGCATTTAAGGGGCAGCATCTAGTATTGAAAAAACTCCAATTTGGTTTCACCCAAATAGTGCAACCTGACAGTTTACAGCACTAGGTATTCTCTGGTCTATTAGGACCTGGTACTTACCTAGCCCAACCTGGCTTTGCTTCCAAGTAAGCTCCAATACGTGGGCTGCATCACAAGAGCCTTGAAGGTTACGATAGGGGAACGTGTGCAGTATTAAAAGGTTTAGACACTTATAGTGTGTCCCATCACTACAAACATACACATAATATGGATCTCTCATCTTTACAATTTCTGGCCCTTCAGAAAGTAACTAGGAACTGTAGGGGGAGGGGGGGATTATACCCAAACCATTAACATCTCAGAAACTAGGCGGATATACGAATTAAAGACATTGGCACCTATAGGTCTTAACATTGATTTTGAAATCCAAAGCTGCATCTGTTTGGATCTAGTCTACCCATTCAGGTGCTGGGTACATTATATACCGAATTCTCTGCACATTTTTCAGCAATTGCGCTCTCCTCTTATTTGTCATTGGTGGTAGTGAGCAGCTGTAATCTGGTACTGGGGTCCCCAAAGGGGTGTAACCTCCAACCAATTTTGTATATGGAAGGAGGTGTACCTAATTATCAGGGTTCATACAAAGGTGCACAATCACTGTACACTATGTACTTCCACATGTTTCTAAAGTAGTAGAGGAAGCATTTCAGATATTTAACCATCTGCCAATCCAGAAAACTAGTAATGTCCCAGGAGCCTATCTTTGATATGGAGCATTGTATTTATGTATAGAAAGTAGATAATGCAAGGAAAACAAAAGTCTATTCAGAGTTACCTTTTGTAGGACATGTGTAAATTACAAGATGCAGGACATCTTCTAAAAACACACGTGACTGGATACTGGAGAATCATATTTTGGAATTAAACAAGATTTCATCCCATAGCTAAAAATTTAGTTTTGCGTGGAGTTCATTAAGATGAGAGGAAATCCAAACATCTTTATTTATTTATTTTTTAACATGTAATGCAGTGTGAGCATACTTGGCAGCACTTTTAATATCCATAAAACAGTAGAGATGTGCACAAGTATTAATCAGAAACCTTTATCTACAGGGAAGTATGTATGCGCAGCTTCCAAAAAAGAAGGGGAGCCTAGCTTCACTTAAATTTTAACCAATATTTTAACAAGGAGGAAGTGCAGGATAATGAAAATTCCCATAGAACTACATCAGTAAAATATCAAAAATTAATAAAATTGAAAATATATCATGTTTCCAAAAGTTATCTTAAAAATAGACTTTTTATTTATCTACTATATAAATGCCTAGTGGCGTGTGTGTAAAAAAAAAAAAAAAAAAACACCAAGCTGCAGCGCCACCTGCTGGGCAGAGTTATACACTGACCTATATATTTCTTGAAGGAGAAGTGACAGTTGGGAGTGGTTAGTGGTTGCCGGGGGTGACAGTGGGGAGCTTTTAACACCTTAAGTAGCTTGATGAAGGATGTGGCGATGAAGATGAAGGATGAGGTGATGGAGAAAAATGATGAGGTGGTGACATGTGGACAAAACCACATTAAAAAAGGGCGCTTGCATCGGGAAGTAACGCTCTTCCCCTGAGGAGGCCTGGGCTAGGCCCAAATGCATGACAAGAACCTTTTTAACACCTTAAATAGCTTGATTTGACTAGAATGCATGAGTATCATGCACGGGTTAACTTGTTCAATATAATTAACAACATTAAAAGTATAAAGATCAATCATTAAGAGCAACATTGTTAGTTTTAGAATTGTGGATATATTAGCACGGATTGTAAATTACAAGCCACTATCCAGTTTAAATATTATATATTGTGTAGAAGTGTGAACACCAAATTAGACTTCTTCCCATATTGTGTAGCACAGTGCACTAGTAGTACATGTATTAGAGACAGGTGTCAATATTGCAGTATAGGAGGTGCTTAAGTCACCATTTAAGTGCATAGATGTTCACTCTACTGATTACCAGCTGTGATCCAGAGTGGCAGATAGTATTCACAGTAAATGACCACATGATTCCTTTTAGCAAAGACTTTACTGAAGTCCAGTCTCAAGTAAAAGCCCAAAATAGATAAATATACCAGCAATTTCAGTCTTTACCTGACAAATTTCTCTAGCAGCAGGACCGGTTCATCGGAGGGTTTGTGGTGTATTATATGTTTCTTAATAATGTTCCTAGTATTCCAGAGTGTGCTGTTGTAATGTCAAAGTTTTGTTTAAACACTGATTAATATTTCAGACTAAGCTCTGTTACATAATTTCTCTGTCTGTTTTTGACAGTGTTCCACTGGTTTAGATGCAAATTTGGAACCAGTAAAGAGCAAAGATGGGTCGAAGAACTATATTGAAGATATTGCAAACCAAGCAATCAATATTCTGTGGAATGTATGGTAAGCTTAACCCTTCCTTCAGTACTTAATGGGGGAGATTTCATTGCTGGTGATGTGCGATATCCATATGTCACATTGCTGGTAACTACAGTAGGAATCTCTGCTCATTTTCCCTCGCAAGGAGAAATGAGCAGAGATTTCTGTAAATATCCGCTGCGAGGTGTCTTGCAGACGTTCCGGAGACACGTGGCGTCTAATTGAATCTCCACCAATGTGTGTATCTGTGTACAGGCAATGGTGTAACAGAAAGTCATCAATTCAGTTTTATTTGGAAAAATGAATTTGATTGTCCATCGACAAGATAAATTAAACATGTAAATTTCATTTTTATTTTAATTGGGGTTTTTTTTGGGATTTTTTGAGACGACCCCATAGCTTACTAGAGTGGTATACTATTGAACGTTGTTTATCTAAAGGTGCGGTGTAGTCTGCTGGAATATTGGTAGATGCACCTTTTAGTACCTGCATTTTCGTAATCCTAAAAGTATGTTAGATTAAAAAAAAAAATTATAGTCACCTTCATCTTTCTTTAGATTTATTTATGCTTTTTAACTTTAATAATGTTAGACAACTGTAAGATTTATAAAGTTTAAACTTAATTTTTAAAGAGTACTTGTGTGTTATTTTCTTCTTGGCCTTTCTATAGAAAGTCTGCAGTGTAATTATAAAATATTGAGTTAATAAAACAGTGTAGTTATATTATCTGGTGGGATAAATCAGTCTCTAGCAGACTGGAAAGTAGGTTTCAGATTTGTTTACACTGCTGTGATGTTTTCTGCAGCCATCCTAGGGACCACTGGTCTTTGTTCATAGTGCAGTTGTACATACTGCTAATAAACTCTCATCCGTGCTGCACAGTTATATGGGTTGGAGGAATAAATTCTCCCAGAATTTATTGCTATCTCAGATGGCCAGTCTGTAAATATTCTAAAGATGATTTCAAGTTTAGCCATTAAATATTTATGTCCGTGGTCTAATGTGACTGCTTGCCTTGTCTGCAGTAACTATTAGTATTTTTTTTCCTGCCCTGTTTGTCTCTTTAGTGAAAGTAACAGTAAAGCCTTATCTATCTTCAACAAGGAAAACTGTGTGGACATTGTTATCCGGTGCCTAAGTAAGTTCCAAGGTAACATGGAACTGGCGCTGTCAGCAGGTAGGTGTCTGTTGTGGCCTAGCTTGTCATTGGTCTATAACCTACTATTTGGAAATGATGTATGATAGATCTCCTCTGTGTATTTTTTTTGTACCTCTCTATATTACATATTGTATTTTTGAAAACTACACTTTTACTCGCAGCCTACTGTCTACAGACAGTTACAGAGGATAATCCAGATCTTTTGGCCTCTTTTGGTGCCTCCTCCCTGCGGACTTTGGAAAACATGCTTTCGACCTCTCCAACTACTATGGAGATGAGACTGTTGCAGACATTGATTGCAGGTAAAAAAAAAAAACCAGACTAACTCCATGTTAAAAAATCTGTCGTATTTCATTAATTTGTTTTCATCTTCTAGATTTTAAATATGTAATTTTCTTCTATGTTGGTGCTCATAAGTCTGACT
>NC_134411.1:69716524-69741524 GCF_038048845.1 Mixophyes fleayi
TTAGGTTGTACCCAATGCCAATGATTTTATAATCATTTATGAATTTGTTCCTTGTCATCTACTGTTATTTATGGTTTAGCTAAAAATGATTTTATAGATTGAACCTATCATTTTATTTAGTTTTTAAATTAGCGCTCTTTTCCACCCTAGGCTTATACTCGAGTCAATAAGTTTTCCCAGTTTTATGTAGTAAAATTAGGTGCCTCGGCTTATATTCGGGTCGACTTATACTCGAGTATATACGGTATGTGCAAAACAGAATACTAATTTGCACCCCTTGCATTGTAACATGGTTTTGTCCAGGAGACTGAAATAAGAAACGAATTAATTTAAGATCCTAATGAATCCGGCCCATAGTGTAAAGGGCCACGAGGTTCTGTTACTCTGCACCCAATTAGGGTTCTGTTTTTTTCAGACTAAAGAAATCCAATGAATGATTAGTTGCTGTCGAATAGAGCATGTCTGTTATGTCTGCACTGTTGTAAAGTAAGCCTTGGTGTCTGCATTAATGACTAAACTACATGCACCTGAAAACTTTGTCTTTTAGCAATGCTCTGCAATGGAGAAAGATTAATACACTTAATAGTTTTGTTCTTCCATAACAATAGGGGACAGAACACTTTGTTTTATAAAGGTCTTTTGATGGTCTGTCCATCTCCACTTTTCCCAGCTCAATAGTGGTAATTGTGTGCAGTCCATTTTTGTAGCCTGCAGGTGTCGCTGCTAAATAGCAAGTAAAGCTAATCTATTGACATTCATATGTCAAAGTATGTTTAATGCTGAGCTGTATAATAATTAGGATATAACTGGATTGTTTATAGTTAAAATTAAAATGTATGATGGGCATATTTAGTTGGGAGGGAAGTTGTGTAACTAAGAAACAGTTGGAGTGACGCTTTTGCAAACTCACTTGTGCAGTGTGAGTGTGAATTGGTTGATTCGTACACAGGGGTAGAGGCAGTGATGTCACAGGCACTCAAATGCCTGCAGAATGAGCTTTTTGACCTGTGTCGGGTACCATTAGGACCCTGTCCCAAAGATGTAGGAGGAGCCTCAGCTATCTGTAATTAAAAATAAATAAATATATATATATATATATATATATATATAATATATATATATATATATAATATATATTCTAAATAAATATATAAAAAAAATTGTACAGGGCTGTTTTGGCATATTGGGGTACACAGAACAATGTGTATTTTACATTTAATGGTTATCTAAATTAAACATTGTTGAATGAGGGATCACACCGTTATAAAGTGCACATCTAACCTTCACAGTCTACTAGTATACATGAGTGTATTGTTATCATTAGTTCCTTGTGAATTGAGAGCCTGCATTCTCATGAATAGTGTGTTTTAATAATTAATTGAAAACTGCTATATACTTTTTAGTGAGTGTTTCAGCACACAAGTCCTACAATGGAAATTCTATGAAGATAGTTTGGTTAATATGTTAAATGATATACTGTATGTACATAACAATATATAATAGACATTGTGTGAAATAAAAAAACCTCAAACTATGGTAAGAGTTTTTGACTTACTATGCATGAGTGCTCTTGCTGTCTGTATTGGCTGTTATTAGCTGGTGACACTGTGGCACTCTATACAACAGGTACGGTTTGGAACTTGAAAGAGAGGATCCCACCTTGCAGCCAGGCTGAATCAATAAACGCCATATTGAGGATACTTTCAGAGGTCCTAGTTTTAGATGCTGGGCAATTCATTGTACAGATGAAAAAAGCCGAATCCCTACGACTTAGCACATCTGCCGCAGAGGCTGAAGCAGAAGAGGCAGCAGCAATCCTGGAAGAAGCTACACTGAATGAAGAAGACAGGATGATGGATGGCGCAGTTAAAGAACACCGTAGTACAGAATTCTCTGACTTGAACCCGGTAAGTAAAATAAAATTGGCATGTAAGATGCCAATATCAGGCCAGATGTAGGGCCATAACATTTCAGCAGGCCATAAAAAACGATCCCGTTTGCCATATTTCAAATCCCTGATCTGAGCGAATGTAACTGGGTGAGGTCCTCAGACTTGACATTGAATTTTACATTACGATGGCTTACTGAGACCAGATTGCTCAGATATCCATTTCTTCTCACACACCCTGATTGAGGTCTTCAAATGTCCTGGTTTTGCTCCCTACTGGGTCAGATCTGACTCCCCCACATGGGCAGATCATGCTATTCGTCCCAAATGACCTGATTTTGCATCCAAACTGACAAGACAGATGTGGTGAAATTGGTAAGAGCAGTACACTCGGACCAATATAGTTTATCCTATGGTGCTGATCAGTGCAGAGAACCCATGACCATATAGGTTGTGATCATTGCACAGTCCAGGCACCCCCAATCAGATGTTGTTAGGAGTTGGGTTTTAGTGGACTCTCACACAGCAATTTGGGACCAGTTAGGTCTCGGTGAAGTTGGCCGTTCAAATGACTGCCTCCATGGACAGATTTTTACAATGTAAATGTCTTATTTGTGCCTGCGTCCCATACCTACGTCTTTATAATAAATGTTATTTAGAAGTTTTACTAAGGCTCAAACATCTAAGTGCTACTGTTAATTAAAGTCAATGTTTGTATTTACCTATTCCTATTATTTTGCCTGATGAAAAATAGAGCTATTTTTTTTTTTTTGTTTTATAAAAAAGAATGTATTACTTTGTTTAAGGCATCAAAAGAAGAGTTTGGGCAAGCGTCCTACTTGCTGGTGGCCCAGAAATCTGCATTGGAAATGATTGTGAACATGTGCTGTAGTGATGGTTTGTATATATCTTACACGTGCCTGATATTTTTCTTTGAATCCATGAGGATTCTAGAACTGTATGCAGGAACTTACCACAGTGGTTCTTCCTGATGACCACTCATTGTATGTTTTGATCCCTATAGCACCAGGAGGTCCTTTTGTTTTAGTTGGGTGTGTAAAAGTGCTGCTTAATTCAATTGTTTATATTTTGATCTATTAAAATATAACCAGAAATATTTTATAGGGAATAAGTAACCATTGTAAATTGATGACTAGAAAAACTGAAATGTTTAAACCATCTGGTTTCCTGAAACTCCTTTACTTCCCATAGCTTGTCATCTTTAAAGTTAGTTTTGTGTAATTTTGTTTTTATTAATAGAATAGGGAGGTGTGTACAGTAGATGATACATAATACAAGACATTTGAAAACATCACAGCCCATCAAGCAGTAATAAATGATGCAAACTATTAAACACTACACTTAAGATGTAAGCTCGCATGAGCAGGGCCCTCTTCCCTCCTGTCTCCTCACCTGTTCTTCTGCTCCGTGTTTATTGCATCAGCCTGCCTGGAGTTTCTGAAGTATTGGTACTATTTGTTTATTGTTCTGTACTGTTCTACCCTGTATAGTCTACTGTTTGTACTATGTGCGGCGCTGCAGAAACCTTGTGGCGCCTAACAAATAAAGGATGATAATAATACACAACAGCCAAGAGAGAAAGATAGGAGGAAGGGTACAGAGGGTGAGGGGGAGAAAGAGAGAAAAAGGGTGTTGGGAAGGGGACTTCTCAAACTGTTACAGCTGCTTTTACGAGGGAATAAATGCCTATGCTTCAGTGTGCGCACGCACCAGCCTGTCCTCAAGTGCTTTTACATGTAGCATACAATTGCTTGATAGCTTTATGTTTACACTGAAATTTAAAGTTTTATCTAGGACATGCCCTATCCCAACTATAAATCTGTCCCCAAATTCTAAATGTAGCCTCCCCTCCAATGCAACATGGTTTTGCCAAGGTGCAAAGTTACTCCTTTTTTATTGCTTTACTTTCCTTAATGAATCGGGCCCTAAATTTCAATGTTTTTCACCCAAGCTTTTATATGACCTATAAAGTTATTTTGTTTTGTTGCTCTTGGATAGGATGCTGCGCTGCTCTGTTCATGAAAACCATTATATCTGTAGAGTAGTAGCTTTGTATCATATCCAAGGTGAACTAAACAAGTGGTTTTGATGAACGCAAAAAAGTAAAGGAAGACAGAAAAGCATAAAACAATGTATTTAGTAAAGGTTTTAGGAGGGCAAATATACACCATAAATGGAAGTCCTCTAAAGGTTAATTCTCCCTTTTAACAGATTTTTAAGGACATTGTGTTTTGAATCCATCTATTAAATTGTCCGTTATGGTGGGATGATAACTACATAAATAATATCTATGTCCTCAGATCCATCTGATGATGAATGGGAAGAACTTTCTAGCAGTGATGAGAGTGAATTGTGCATGGAAAAAGCAGTGACTGATGGAGGCGGCCAGCTGATGTCACCGCTCTGCCTGTCTGCTGAAATCCACTCTGCTCTCCTGAACCACTTCATCCCAAAAAAGGTTTAGTCCGAAATAGCATACGCTCCAGCTGTCCGATCTCTTATATTAGGGAAAGCCTTGTAGCCATGGCTGTGTGTGTGGTGCAGGATTAGGCATCACTGGGAAGGGTTGGAATCGACAGCCGTTTGTTTCATTTAAGTCTGTGCCAGCAGGTTACCCCTTCACTCATATTGTCCACATCCCATCGCTAGCAGTACAGGGATTTGGAGTCTGGCATCCTCAATGGAAGGTGCTCTTGCTCCTGCACAATCTTTCTCCCTTGCATGTACTGCTGCTGCAGCCATTCAGTCTTTTAATAATGTTTCATGTTACACAAAAGAATATTTGTGCAAATACTTGTAACTTTGATTTAAACAAAAAAAAAAGAAAAAAAACCCACCCCCCCAAATCTGCATCATATGTATACAACAGTTGTTGTTTTGCCCTTCCTGGACACATGTCCTGTCCTTTTTAAAAGGTTACTAATCTGCTTTATCAGTCGCTAAAGAGGGTCATGGATTATTTTTCTATATTTGTGCCTGAACACACTCCCCCTAACTTCCACAGATTTACACAAATACATTTATAATGTGGCACAATTTATTGAATTACAAACCATTATTCAGAACATCTGGCATCCTCAGTTAGGTTGCACTAACCCTGGGTCTACTTGGCTTGTACACAAATCCGGGCCTATGTATATTTAGCATATCTCACCGCCAAGCACACCACAATTTATATTCCATGTCATACCTTTGTTATTACAGAGTAACTATAAATTACCTATGTTACAAAGTCTTTGATATTAAGGAATGGTGAAATATGCCGCTATTGGCACTTCTTAAAATGTATTTCTCTCTTTCCCCACAAGGTGCTTGAAAAGACTCATTTCCCAAATGGTGAAGCATTACAAACCTGTAGACAGACTGCAGCGTGGAAGCCATTAATTACAAAGTAACTCTCTTCCCTATGTTCTTTTTTGCAAAAAATGTCATGTTCAATTGTACTCATGAACACGCATTTTAATCTGGCGTTACATTTATCACATTAGATGTAGATATCCTAGTGCAACTGCAATTTCTATACATCTCTACTAACATGCATGTATGACTTTATTTACAGTAAATGGCTCACCTATGTGCTTTAGGTGGTATGAAAATTATGTGCCCAGTACAAACACTCTATCCTTCTAGTTACACTAGAAGAAAGTTATACTTAACCATTTGTTGGGTGGAATCGCTGGGCTTTAGATGGCCTGGATCTGGATGTCCAGAGTGCTTTGACAGTGGATTGTGGGGCCAGTGATAGTGGATAAATAAGGAGCTAGATTAGATGATGAAAATAATAATTACTAATAATACACTAAAAGTATAATTCAATAATAGTGAAAGAATAGTAATAGAATAGTTAGCGAGCATTAGGTATACAATGAGTAAAAGGTGACTGATAGTGTAAGAGATGGATGATTATAAATTAATATGGGTTAGGTGGGATAAGCTATTGCTTAGAGTGAGTGTTTTAGGTAACAAGTAATTGTTTTCGAGGGGGTAAATGAACAGCATTTTCATTCTTGTGTATAAAAAAAAAAAAGCATTGAAGACATAAAAACATTTTAAGTGTTGTGCACTCTTCTTCATCATCTTACTCCTTAATATCACCCCCCAAGTCTGCTCTCTCTGCTTCATTATACTCGGGCACATACGCCCAATCCCTTCTCCATGCCATTACCCCCATTCATTACAATCGATATCCTGCCCCTTCCTCACTCTTTTAGCATTAGAATCCTAATTAACCCCTTTATCTTCATTAACCCCTGCATTAATTATTATTAATCCATCCTTTGTACACCATTAGCAGTCATCCTATCATTAGCCCTCTCCATCATTAACTGATCAGTTCACCTCTGAGTATTTCCATGCCAGTATAGATCCTGAGACCTCTTGACTGGAGAGGAATTGGTCTGTGATCAGTTCCTCTCTAAGCTGGTATAAATTTGACGCTCCAGCATACCTCAACATGTGTATGGTATTCTTGGGCTTCTATTAAATGCCGGTGTCTGTGATCACAGTGGGCTTGTTACATAGCTTTCTGCTACTGCATACACTGAGCTTTCTCTCACATCCTTGGGGGACACCGGGAACATTGGGGTATAGAGTAGGCGAACTGACACTTTAACTTTAGTTAAACTAAGCTCTAGCTCCTCCCCCTCTATACCCCACCTCCTGTTAGAGCCCAGTCTCATTTAAGTGCCTGGCGAACGGGCTGTGCACTGGGCTGCTTAGCAGCCAATCTTGGTTTATTTTCACTTTTTTTATTTTCTGCGTTATCAGATACTTGTGTCTCCGTGGGTCTGACAGCCGGTGGCTCTCTGAGCCGCTTAGCCGGCTGTCAGGCAGAGGTCCCGCTGCCGGCTGTTATGAGAGGTGTCAGGGTAGGCACGCTTCCCCTTCCTCTCTACGACCACTGGCTTTACAACTCTCCCGTGGCTGCTGCTGCCAGGGAGGGTTGTTTTACAGTGGGGATGGCTCTGGTGTAGCGCACAGCATGGACGGCTGTGCGCTGTCTGCAGGGGGGGAGTGGAGGTGCCTCCTTCTGCCTGCTCCCTCTTCCCAATTTTGAGCCTTCCTTGGAGCTGGGCACAGTCACCGCAGGCTGTGTCTGTCCTCTGTGCGGATAGCATGCTTCCTGCACACACTGCGTCTGGAGGGTTGGCAGCAGGTAACTGAAACCCTCTCTCAGTATAGTGCTGAGAGGTGGGGGTAGAAAACACAGTGGTTCCCTGAGCTGGCTGCTTTTTACTAACAGCAGTCATTTTTCAAAGAAAAGTTTCTATTTTCGCTCAGGGAACGGGGTCAGGCTAGGGTCACCGACTTAGTGAGCCATGCTAGGCTCTGGATTGGTTGAGGAGGTTGTCAGAGTTAGACGATAGCCAATCCAGTGCTGGGCCCTGGGGGGAGTGGTTTCCTCTAATGCACTTCCTCCGTGGTGGCAGCCATTTTATAGCTCCAGGTTCTCCCCTTTTCTTTCCTGTAAGGTAAAGGGTGGGGGGGGGGAGGTGTTGGTTGTTTCAAAAGTTTGTCTTTTACACTTGGGAGCTTATTGGCTGTATTACAGGCTCACTTTCTGTGCAAGTTTTTGTGCTGCTTATTATCTGTATTGTGTTTATTACACTGTGCTGTGTTTGTTTTGTCCCATCTGTTAACATGTCAGAGAGGGAAAAATCCATGTGTGGTTGGGCTGGTGTTACATCTATGCTGAGTTTCACCTGTGCTGTCTGTCACGCTAAGTTACCGTCTGGGCAGTCAGGCGCGCAGGCTCTGTGCATAACATGTCGGCCCACGGAGAGCACACCGTGTGAAACAGTGGCTGCTTGTTCACATACAGAGGAACCTGCCTGGGCTCGGTCTCTCCTTAATATGGTGGCTCAACTTGCTCAGATGGTACATTCTCAAGGGGCTCCATCTTCAGATTCAGCTTCCTCTGTTGTGACATGAGTTCGCAAACTCAGGGTTTGACTGTTTCTGCCCCGGTGGAGTCTGTAGAACCAGCCTTGGTACACAGGGTCTTGCATCCTCTGTACAGGGTTTGGTTGCGGTTTCCTCCTCTTTAGAGAGGATGATGAAATCGGCTGCACCGTCTTCTTCACGTAAGCGTAAGAGAGCGGCGGCACCTCTTCAGGAAAATGAGTCAGATTCTGACTGTGGTTCCCAGGAAGAGGGTGAGTTACCATTTGGATTCTGACATAGATGCTCCTTCGGTGGTGGAGGAGGTTCATACTGATCATCAGAGTGTGGAGGAATTAATTCAGGCTGTGCGTCAGGTACTTTATATTCCTGAGGAAGAAGTTCCTGACGCTGCTGAGCCTTCTCTTTTTGTAAGGTGTGAGAAGAAGGCTTTTTCCTTTCTGGCCCCTTCCCAATTGGAAGATTTGTTGTCAGAACCTTGGGCTTCCCCAGACAGTAAGTTCCAGGTATCTCGGCGACTGCAGTCATGCTATCCCTTTGCCCCTGAAGTTCTCTCTAAATGGGAGACTCTTCCTCGAGTGGATGCGGCTGTGGCAAGGTTAGTCAAGGTAACTACTATTCCTCTTCCTAACCAGGCCACTCTTAAGGATGGTACAGACCGGAAGGTTGAGATCGTCCTTAAGTCCATTTTTCTGGCAGCAGGTGCTTCTTTGAGGCCTGCATTGGCATCAGCATGGGTTAACAAAGTGGTAGAACGCTGGTCAAAACAGCTGTCTGAAGGTTTGTTGGCAGGCAGACCGTCCTCTGAATTTGCTCCACTAATGGAAGCAGTTCAGAGGGCAACATATTATTTAGGTGAAGCTGCTATGGATGAGGGACTGATTGGGGCACGTATTTCTGCTTCTGCAGTTTCAGCTCATCGTACTCTCTGGCTTAAGTCCTAGGAGGCTGATGTAGAGTCTAAAAAGGCTCTGAAGTCCATTCCCTTTTCTGGAGGTGTTTGTTTGGATCACAGCTTGACTCCATTATCCGTTAAGCAACAGGGGGTAAGAGCACTTTCCTTCCTGTCAATGCACCCAAGCAGAGGATGTCCAGATTTCGGGCCTTTCGCTCCGCAGGAAGATTTTGTGGACAGTATTCCTCGGGACAATCTTCTAGAGGTCAGTCATCAGCTCCTAGAGGCAGTGAGGGCTTTAGGCCTGGTTTGCTCGATGTCCTGCAGCAAAGCCGGCAGAGAAACAGTCCGCATGACGGGTATTTTGCTCCTCCGCTGTCGTCAGTGGTATTGGCCCGTCTCCTTTTGTTCAGAGATCGGTGGTTTCAGTCTACCACCGATGTCTGGATTCAGGGGTGGTGAACCAGGGTTAGAAGATCGAGCTGATCGGTCTTCATTCCAGATGGTTCTTTTCCACGGGGCTTCCTGATTGTCCAAGAAAATGATTGGCGTTAGAAGAAGCGATTCGCTCTCTTCTTTCGTGATTATTCCAGTCCCTCACTCTCAAAAAGTTTCGGGGTTTTATTCCAACCTTTTTCTTCTGCCAAAACCAGATGGATCTTTCAGACCGATTCTCAGTCTGAAAGATTTGAACACACAGGTCAGAGTGCCCAGCTTCAAGATGGAGTCGTTACGCTTGGTCATTCTCGGCATGGAACAAGGAGAATTTATGGTGGCTCTAGACATCAAGGATGCATATCTCCAGGTGCCTATTTGGAAGGGTCATCAGTCCCTTTTGAGGTCTGCAGGTCGATCAGAGCACTTCCAGTTTCAGGCTCTTCCCTTTGGTCTGGCCATAGCCCCCATGTATCTTCACCAAGATCATGGCGGTCATGGCTGCTTTGCTAAGGTCCAAGGGAATTACAATCATTCCTTATCTGGATGATCTTCTTTTAAAGGCAGATTCTTCAGAGAGGCTTCAGTCGCATATTCAGTTTCTAATACAGATTCTGGAGTCTCACGGTTGGATTATCAATTTCAAGAAATCAAAGTTGATCCCATCCCAGCGTATGGTGTTTTTGGGTCTGTTATTTGACACCCGGCTGTGACAGGTGTTCTTTCCTCAGGACAAAATTCTAGCCTTGCAGAAGATGGTGAAATTCCTGTTGGTGACAAGGAGACCTTCGGTTCATTTTGCCACGAGACTTCTAGGCAAGATAGTATCGTCATTCGAGGCGATTCAGTTCGCTCAGTTTCATGCACGGCAGCTCCAGTTGGAACTTCTGTCGCAATGGAACAAATCCCATCAGAATCCACAGACGCGTCAGTCGCTGCTTTTGCTTTTACACAAGCAGAATCTCACCAGGGGATGTATTTTCTCAATTTGGAATTGTACTCTGTTACCAACGGATGCCAGCCTTCGAGGTTGGGGGGATGTCTGTCTTCGCGCTCGGTTTCAGGGGCTTTGGACTCCAAGCTTCCTATAAATGTCTTAGAACTGCGAGCAGTATTTCATGCTCTTATGAGTGTGCAACACTTGCTGCAGGGAAAGCCAGTGAAAATCCAATCGGACAATGTCACAGCAGTGGCATAGCTCAACCATTAGAGTGGCACCAAGTGTCTCTTGGCCATGCGGGAGACTCACAAGATTTTTCAGTGGGCTGAGGCTCACGTTACAGCGCTCATGACCATCTTTATTCCCGGAATAGAAAATTGGGAAGCAGATTTCTTAAGCAGGCAGACTGCACCCGGGAGAATGGTACCTCCATCCAGAGGTGTTCCAACTGTTAGTGGAATGATGGGGTCAGCCGGACGTAGACATGATGGCATCTCGGTTGAATCACCATGTTCCTCTCTACTGCTCCCGCGCAAGAGATCCCAGGGCAGTTGCGGTAGACGCCATGTCTGTCCCTTGGACGTACCGCTTAATGTACCCTTTTCCTCCGGTAGCCATGCTTCCACGAGTACTGAAAAAGGAGGAGAGAGGGTGTTCCAGTTCTTCTAGTGGCGCCAGATTGGCCGCGCAGGGCGTGGTACACCAACGTGATCTTCATGGCAGGAGATCGGTCATGACGGTTGCCGATACGCCCAGATCTGTTTACTCAGTGTCCCTTTCGGCATCTAGGTTTGCAACGTCTGGCTTTAACGGCATGGCTATTGAAGCCAGGATCCTAAGGGATAAGGGTTTTTCCAACCGGGTGGTGCAGACCATGGTCCGTGCTCAAAAAACAGCTTCGGCAAAAATATATCATCGTGTATGGAAAACATATATTGGCTGGTGTGAAAAGAAGGGATATCCTACGTCTTCTTTTCGTCTGGTCAGGTTACTGAGGTTCTTGCAGGACGGCTTGGATGCAAGTTTGCGTCTTAGTTCTCTTAAGGGTCAGGTGCCAACTCTTTCGATCTTTTAAAGAAAACTTGCTGTCATACCTGATGTGCAAACTTTCATTCAAGGTGCAAACTTTCATTCAAGGTGTTCTCCATGTACAACCTCCTTATGTTCCGGTTCCGCCATGGGATTTGAATTTAGTGTTGAGGGCTTTACAGCATCCACCGTTTGAACCCTTGAATACTGTGGATTTCTAACTTGGAAAACAGTTTTTGTTTTGGCCATTTCTACGGCACGCAGAGTTTCAGAGCTTGCTGCCTTGTCAAGTCTCCTGTTTGTTTTTTCATAAGGATAGGGCAGTTCTTCGAACCAAGCCCTCTTTCCTTCCTAAGGTTGCATCTCGATTTCATCTAAATCAGGACATTGTCATTCCTGCTCTTATTGATTCCTCGTCTTCGGATAACGATGAATCTATTCATTATCTTGATGTAGTTCGTGCATTGCGAGTCTATGTTGAAAGGTCACAGAAATTGTGCAAGACTGAGGATCTTTTGATTCTCTATGATGCTCACAAAAGAGGCTGGCCAGCTTTTAATGTGACCATTGCTAGGTGGATTACGGATGTTATCTGTAAGGCTAATAGTGGGGTCGGGGAGCCTGTCCCAGATAATCTCCGGGCGCATTCTACAAGGTCTGTAAGTGCTTCCTGGGCGGCCCGCCATGGTGTCTCCAGTGAACAGCTATGTAAAGCGGCCACTTGGTTGTCTGTACACACTTTCACAAAGTTTTACAAATTTAATGTGTTTGCATCCAGGGATGCAAGTTTTGGGAGAAAGGTGCTTTGTGCTGTTTCTTCTGAGCGTTCCCTCCCATGATACAGCTTTGGGATGTCCCCAATGTTCCTGGGTGTCCCCCAAGGATGTGAGAGAAAATGGGATTTTTATACTTGCGTAAAATCCGTTTCTCTTAATCCATTGTGGGACACTGGGCGCCCACCCTTAACGCTCTGGTTTCTCCTTCTGTTTGACATGTTGTATGGTTAAGAGAATGTTGTATTGTTAAGTTTACACTCTGTAAACATAGACTGGGCTCTAACAGTGTAATGTGGAGGCAGATTTATAGTTGGCGTAGGGCATGTCCTAGATCAAATTTAAATCTCCATGTACAAATAAAGTATGTGTAATTGAAAAAACAGCCAGTAATTAACTTAAATAATAAACTAATTTGCACCCCTTGCTAAGTAACTTTAGTGATATATAACCAGTGATAAAGAACTTGTTCCTGTTTTTGTTTCAGGATGTACAGTGTCCAGCACAGAGCTCTGACCTGTCTACATAACATCATATCTATGCTGGACATGGAAAGCTTGGGAGGAAAATCTGCATTACAGGAGCTTTCTCAGCACCTTTCAGAATTAGTCTTCACTGAAACAGGTATGAATTTAATATACATCTATTATATTAAGCTGTTATTGTGATTCAAGCTGGGTTTCCAGTCTGTCTTTATTATTCAGTAAGTTCATGTAATCCACTTATGTTACCTAGCATAGATAACCTTATTAATCTGTGTATCGATTGGGTAAGGGCATATTAACTTTACGGTCTAGAGTCCAAGCGATGGAAGAAGGCAGAATACTTACAGGACTTCTAGATAGTGCATTCTGAACAAACCATCTTTGAAGCGTCAGTAGGAGCAAATTAGCAACACACTGGTTTCAAAATACACCTTTTAGAGGACAAGGTAACTTCGAAAGAGACCTTGTAGTACCATTCAGATGTATGAATTCAGAACAAGATATTGGGTTTTGGTTTTTTTCACGTTGTCTGTCATCTATAATTCAATCATTTCATATGTTGTTTTTGGCAAAATAAAAAAAGAGATTGTGCACAGGGAAAACCTAAAAGACACTTTCTCTTCTCCTGGGATCAAAATATTATATCTTTAGTTATCATAAACTCTGGACATGTTTACTTGTATAAAGAATCCCTAATAAACATACTTATAAATGTAACTTGTATTCTAGATTTACTAGTCCTTTAACAGGCACTGTTCATGGAAATAGTTCTGGGCTCTTTCCTGCATTTGATGTGTACCTTTTACTTCTAACAGGAACATTAAACAATTCAGAGTAACACTAAGATAAACATTTCAAGGTCACATCACAATGAGCAGCTGTTTTGTGGCTTTTGAATCTCAAGCTCTTCCAAGACGCTGTTTGTGTTGTATAACTAAATTTAGCCAAGGAGCATAAGCAGCTGAAATTGTGAAACGTGGACACATTTGGTTATACTGCAGCCATCAAAACTCACCTTGGTGTTTCTGTAAGCCAATACAATGTATCTTAGACTTGCCACGGATGTAAATAACATATATTCTTTTTCACCAACTATGACAGGATGGACCGCCTATGCCACCCTGTCTGTTGCTGCTGGGAACCGGCTGGGCTTACTTTGCCATCGTTCCCTTTTGTTATCCCAAATGCGCCCTCTAACAGCAGTGGGAGGGGCTTCCAAATGCTGCCACCACTGGACTCCTTACCGGCATCTAGTACCGGGTTTCTTCTGGGTAACTGATACTGCTAGTATTCCCTGTTATTGGCGTATCTGGGCTGATACTCCTGACCTCTTACTATGGATCAGGGGTGCTGTGGATGGATCCCCCTGGCCTATCACACTGACCAGAGCTGCAGGGTAGCAGGCAGAACGGTGGTACTGGAAAAGCTGGGTCCAACCTCAGAAACAGCCAGAGAACAGATTAGATTTAGGGTCTAATCTGCAGGTCACAGCAATACAACAATATTGAAGTTGTTTTCAAGCAGGTCTTTGAAGCAAGTGATGTTTATTTGCTCTCACATTGGTTGAAGGTACCAGTGATCAGGTCAGATGATGCAAGAAAAACATTTCAGTGTACAAGACAGTGCTTTTTATATTGATTTGGACACAGGCTATTTTTAGAATCAGGATGCAATCTGTTTACACAAACATGGATTTACATGCATTGCAAAGTGAACAATATTTACACTTATCTATGAAATTCTAGTGATGTTGTGATGTCCTGCATCTGGTTATTAGATGCAGAGAATCTAGGAGCAAGTCTTAATTAAAAGTTTCGGCCATCAATGTTAGACCTTCACACATCAACAGATCTAATTAGCATGGGGCCCCTCTTCAGACAGTCCAGAATACACCTTCCCAAAGAAAGGTACAAGCCAATTTCACACATCACAACACACAAAAGACTTCCATCCACAAAGGCTTATTGTATCAGATATATACCTCAACACATAATACATCTCCTCTAGCACGGTTAAACAAGAAACAGATTTCTTCTTCTCAGAAATTAAAGATTTCCCTTACCAAAATATACAAAAATAAGTGCATGTGCAATTGTATAAATAAGGGCCCTGTGCTATTTCCTTTATCTAACTAAATTTATACCAGAAGTTATTTATCAGTGATCCAGTCACACCACCCTAGTAAGTGTTTGTGCTATAATAAAATAAAGATAAATGGGGGTTTGAAGGAAGCTTATATTAGGTTTAACCTAATATTTCAATAATTGGTGGTAGGTTTTTATTACAAATAATAGTTATTTATCCCGATGGCCATAATACACAATGGGCTCAGCAATAATTGCACACGAGTTAAACCACGCACACGATAGACATAAAATGATGTAACATACTGGTATTTCCATATGCTGTGATATTGGGCAGCTACGCAGGAAGTGATTTAGTTACTTGACTCCAGTGCCGAACTCCTGGATCTCCTCCATGTATGCTACCAAACTGAACCGTGATGTAGTCACTCCTCTCTTGTGCCGAGTGGAAGGGTAGCAGCAGGCGTCACCAGCCTTAATGTAGCGGTCATGAATAAATATGAAAAGCATATAATTGCTGAATTAAAAGCTCTACCTTTACAGAGACTTAAATAATACATGCCCCTATTATAACCAATGTATTTCTTGATTGAATAGATACCGATTCTAGTCACACAGGTCAGAGGAGCCTATATACTTAAGTTGTTGTACCAGCATCTCTCACCACCTTTCCATCCCTGATGTCGGCAAAGCTGAATTTTCTACCTGTTCTTGCAGCTTGAATTGCCTTTGATTTGGGCACTCCCTCACCTAGGATCTTGAATGAAAAGCACTGTTCTATTTTATTTCTATTTATTTATTTTTTACCATCAAATACTGTATTCATATGTAATTTATTTACCACTAAGGTACCATAATATAATTTCAAAACATGGTTACCCTGTGCCACTTTGATCACTTAGAATATCGCATCATTTAAGAAACACAAATTACTTCCGTTTTTTTATTGCTTTCAAGGAATGAATATAAGGATAAAGGAAGAACTTCTTTTTACACAATCTATGAAAGGATGAAATTATTGTTTCTTAGAAATATTTCTGCCTCTTTCGAAAAATTGTTGTCATTGTTTTAATTAGCCTTTCATCCAGACCGCTATTATTGCCTTGCATGTCCGTGAATTACTTGTAGATAATTTCTGTGAACGTAGTCTTGCCAGCTTGCACAGTGAAAATCCATCCGTTCTAGAAGTTATAAATTATGATTTCAGTGACTTTAGCCTTTTAGTAGAATTACTTCTAAATTAAGTAAAAGTATTATGTTTGTGTTTCTATATTATTAGCCACTTAAAATTAAACTACCATTCCATGTTTGTTACATATTCTTTTACTAAAAACTTAATAAAAAACCTTTTAAGTAATAAAAAAAAAAATTTAAACTACCATTTAGGAATTATCCATTAGCTAGGTGTGATACTATTGAACAATTAAGACTTTGTCCAAGGGTAGCTGTGTGTAATGCAACAGCATGGTTTCTCTTTGCAGCTTATTATAATTGATCACGTAGAATATGAAATAGTTTAGGAAATTAAATTCATTTTTTATTGCTTTCAAGACCTGTATATAATAACGGAAGATGGAATTAAATAACTAATAATTTCTACTGCATTCTAGTTTTATTAATACTTAAGAAATACGGCTTTATACTTGAAAAAGCTTTACATGTCTGTTAAAATATTCTCAATATTGCTTTTATGTAGTATAAAAACCAGAAACTATAGGCATTTAACAAATTAAGCCAGTGTTTATGCTAGCTTTGCAATTGCTGTAATTAATCAGAAGTGGAAATGGTTATTGTGTTTAAGTTTACATTCATAATATTCGTAATACCATCTATGACTTTAAGTAGTGTTTGCAGTCTAAACCTGTCTGCCTGCAAATTGAGAGTTCATTTAATTTATTTTAAAAGGCATACATTTGTAATCTGATCCAATTGATATTAGTTTGTGGTAGAAACCTATCCAATTAGTTAGCTTTTAAATTATGAACTTTAATACATGCTAGATGCATTTAATTGTTGCAATTTTGTGTCCTTTACCCAATAGTCTATTAATGTTAATTGTTTTTTATAATGTGAGGATTGATTAATAAGACACTCTCATTCTGAGGTTGTAGGAGAACTATTTGTCATTTCATTCCATCTCCTTGGTTTTATTTTGTTGTGTGTAACGTCTAACAATTACTGTGGTGTTTTATATATTGTCCTTTTAGCAATGAATTAACTGGTAATGTTGTTTAATTTTATTGGATGATTTGTTGAGAACAATAACTTGTCAACAGTGTTACTTGTATTGTCTTTACATCTCTTACAAGACTTCTGTGTGCAGGTCTGTGATTCTCTGTGCAGTGTTTGAATCCCCTATCTTTGGATTTGTAACCATATGGCTCCCCAGCTTATAACAAATCCCATTGGCCATTATCTTTTCATATGGTTTTCAGTAATACTATATACTGGACTTTGAATATGTCAGTCAGTGATGAATATACCTGTGCTCCAGAATAGAGATCTGGAAATCCAGCACTGTTTGGGGTCCCTGAGGACTGGGTTTAGAAAACACTGCTATATGGCATAGGGTTTGCCAGATCATCCATTTAATAAAAGACACACATGACTTACAGAATCTGTGACTGGCTGGCTGGGACAAGCTGAGCTATAGATTTGAACTAATCCATTAAACTTGTTCCAAACAACCAGCCACCAAACCTCTGCTAAGTTATGTGGGAACTCTTAAAACTATATTTTAATTTTTGTATTTGTCTAAAATGTGATGAGTTAAAATATTCTTCGAACAGGTCTTTTCTGAGTTTCTATGATGGTGCTAGTAAGTAAGCTGGCAAAGCTCACCATTAACTACATTTCCATTATTTAATGCATCTTCCCCATAAAGCATTAATCTCCTGCAGAGCTTTCCCTTCTAACTGAGGATTAATTATCCTCTTGCACTAAAATATTTGAGTGTGTCCTCAGTGTTCTTGCCAGAACATTTTGACAACCGGGTGGCATTAAGAAGTAGCCAGGTGGGAGCAGTGTAATACTTTGCAGTGATATTGAAAAATGTTGCCAACACCTGCCAGGACTGGTCAGACTGGTGGTCAGTGGTCTAACACACACTGCTGGCTATAGTGCCTGCTCTAAAAGGAGAAACAATGGTTTATTCTATTATAATAAGACTCTGTTGGGTTCCTTCTCTCTTCTTATCTTCTTCTTGTGGCTGCTCCCTGGGTGATCCGCACAGCAACATTCTGTGCGGGGTGGGGGGGGGGGGGGGGATTGTGCTGATCCAGGCTGTCACATAGTAGTTGTAGTGGTTTTTTTTTTTTTTGTTTTTTGTTTTTTTTTTATTATATTTTTAAATCTCTTTTGGGCGGAGAGGCATGGGATGGCAGAGGGCCAGAACAGTTGATGTCACGGGCCTTATAAGGCTCGCCTGATGGACGTTCCCCAACCCTGCTTTAAATGGGTGGCTTAGCAACAATAATATGGAAGCAAACTAATGGTGAAACATTAGCATCACTACATCCTTTGATGTTGAACTTTGGTTATTTGCTTGCCTTATAGTTTTCTATTTATGGATTGTCTGCTAGCTACCATGGATAAACTTATAGGCGTTCTCCACTTGAAATAAAATAACTATTGTCTGTGGGCAGCATATTGTAATGTAGTATTGTTGATGTGTAAGAAGCCACAGTGCTCTGCAGCACTGGACAGTGGGGGGAAAAGGGCATAATGTAAATGCAGACATTAAGAGTAGGAAGGGTCCAACTTACAATCTAATAGAACTTTCCTCCATCTGTCTCTGTTGTCCAGGGAAAGTCGATTGGATCTTCAGGTGCTGATGGTTGTCTGTCACTGCTGCTGGTGTGTGGAAGCAAGCAAGGGTAGACCCATGTTATGTGATTTGATATTCCATCTTTCTGTTTGTGGCTTAAACTATATTAATTTTACAAGCCATGAACAGTGCATTCGGATGTCAAATTGTAGTTTGATCATTAAGTAAAATTGTCTGGAGTGTGAGGTGACCGTACTAAATGCTTCACAATTGACTGCTGCATTCACTGTTTAGAAAGGTATATCCACATTTGGAAACCCAGTTGTGCTTCCAAAAACAGTGTGAGAGGCCCCATAGCCCAGGAATCTTTCAATAGAGATGAAAAGACTACATTCAGCTCTTTGTCCTGTGCTTTGTAAGTATAAGGGGTTTCAGGTTCACTGTTTACAATGGCTCATGTTTGCTCCATTATTCTTGAGCAGCCATATAACATGTAGTTATTCAAATATACACTATATGGACAGAAGTATTCGGACGCTTGAACATTACACCAAGAGGGACTGTAATAACTTTGTATTAAACTAAATATACTTTAATATGGAGTTGGTCCCCCTTTTGCAGCGAGAACAGCTTCCACTCTTCTTGGAAGGCTTTCCAGAGGATTTTGGAGTGTTTCTGTGGGAATTTGTGCCCATTCATTCTGTAGAGCATTTATGAGGTCAGGCACTGATGTAGGATGAGAGCCTGGCTTACAAACTATGTTCCAGTTCATCTCAAAGGTGTTCGATGGGGTTGAGGTCAGGGGTCTGTGCGCGCCAGTCAAGTTTTCACGCCAAACTCATCAAACCATGTCTTTGTAGTCCTTGCCTTGTGCACTGGAGCACAGTCATGTTGGAATAGAAAAAGGCCTTCCCCAAATTGTTGTCATAAAGCATAGCATTGTCCAAAATGACTTTGTATGCTGAAGCATTAAGATTGCTCTTCACTGGAGATAAGGGCCCTAGACCAAACCCCGAAAAACAGCCCCATACCATTATCCCTCCTCCACCAAATTTCACAGTTGGCATAATACAGTCAGGCAGGTAACGTTCTTCCGGCATCTGCCAAACCCAGACTCGCCCTTCTGACCGAGAAGCTCCACAGAATACGTTTCCACTGCTCCACAGTCCAGTGTTGGTGTGCTTTAAACCACTCCATGCTTGGTATTGGTCTTGGTGCTTCTTGCATGCAGCTGCTTGGCCATGGAAACCCATCCCATTAAGCGTCCATTAAGTTTTCGTGCTTACATTAATGCCAGTGGAAGTTTGGAACTCTTCAGCTATGGAATCAGCAGAGCGTTGGCAACTTTTACGCAGCATGCGCCTTAGCAGTCGTTGACCCCGCTCTGTGATTTTATGTGGTCTTCAGCCTTTGTGGCTGAGTTGCTACCGTTCTTAAACGCTTCCACTTTCTAATAAAAACACTTAGTTGACTGTGGAATATTCAGCAGGGATGAAATTTCACGAACTGTCTTATTGCAAAGGTAGCATCCTATCACAGTACCACCTTGAAGTCACTGAGCTCTTCAGAATGACTCATTTTGTATCACAAATGTTTGCAAATGGCTAGGTGCTTGATTTTATACACCTCTGACAACGAGTCTGATTGAACACCTCAATTCAATAATTAACAGGTGTGGTTAAATACTTTTGTCCATATAGGGTATATTTGTTGTGTGTCCTGTTTTAGATCAGATGCATTTCTGTCATCTTGGCTTCCTCATTTTAATCTGTTGTGTATATAACATAAATTGGCTGCTTTCAGAATTTTGAACAACAAATCCCATCATAATCAACATCTCCTCCTAACTCTCTAATCTTTCTAGCCTTTCCAGTGTTAAGTTGAAGAGTTTCTTTCCACCCACCTTTTTGGATTAATGTTTCAAAAATGATAGTATACAAAACAAAAAGACAGTTGTCAGCACTTGTCCTTTATACTGCATATCTTTGTTTGTCTAGCAATATGAAAACATGAGGTATTAGTTCATATTTTGATCAAAAGATTTAACCTGTATCCCAGCGTCAAGGGCACCGCATTATATGCAGGTCCTACACTGACCTATATGCTTTAAACACCATTAAAGCAGTTAAAATCAGATGCACTCACCTCCCAGGTATAGGGGTTTACATCTAGCAAAGGCTGGCTTGTGAGCCTCACCCAAATGTGCCTTAAATAGGCTTCATGGACAGCTGCTATGACAAAAAGTCAATATTTTGAAACAAAACCAAAGAAAAACAAGCCCGCGCTCGGGGGCTTACCGAGCGCGGGCTTATTACCAAGCAGCTGGTAACATATATAATGTGGGATATACCGAGCGCAGGCTTGTTTTTCTTTGCTTTTGTTTCAAAAATGATAGTAACTCACTTCATTGGGACCAGAGAAGAACAAAGTTATATTCCAGATCTTTGGAGTTCGTAAATTCTCCCAGTGTTTGCGTGGATTTTTTTTTTTTTTTTACTCCCACAGTCCAAAAAACATAATGCTACTTTAATGGGCTGCTGACTAAAATGGACCTAATTTTGTGTGTTTTAAACTGTAAGTTCCAATTCGGCAGGGACTGATGTTAATGATTAATTATTCTCAGCACAGTACTGCATGAACTTTTGGTGCTAAATATACAAACAATAATTAAATTTTGCACCTGCAGTTTGCAAGGGGTTCAGAAGTGTTTGCAAACTTTTTGATACTTCTGTTTATTTTCCTACTTGACCTCATGTGATCATTGCATG
The DNA here is from genome assembly GCF_038048845.1 of Mixophyes fleayi. Taxonomy (NCBI): domain Eukaryota; kingdom Metazoa; phylum Chordata; class Amphibia; order Anura; family Limnodynastidae; genus Mixophyes; species Mixophyes fleayi. Next base: position 69,737,510 of record NC_134411.1, read on the forward strand.
TCTTTTATAGTCATAACCTCGTGTTATGTCTGGTTTACTCAAATGTCTGTTTTGCCCATTAGATGTCCCAAGACGGGATGAATTTCTAGAAGCAGTGAGCAGTGCTGTGCGAGCATTACTACAGACTATGGCATCTAAAGGAATACCACAGGTATGTATCTAAAACAAAATAAACTAACATAAAAACATTTTCATGTAAGTTTCTAAATTGACACCATGTAGAGACTTGTAGTCAGACTCTGTTCTTGCAAATGAAAACCTATCTAAAAAAAAGTTTGAAATAACATTCACTTTTTTCAAATCTGAATTTTCATTCAATATAACTATCTATGAAACTTTAATCAATAGGGTTAATGTTTGTTGTTTCTGGATTCCTGCTGCCTTTACCCCTCCTCCCCTCACATCAGTTATGTTTTTTTAAACTTCTGTCCTTTTAGGTAGTAAAAGGAAAAGTACTGAGTCATGTTAAGGATTTCTGCTTCTTTTTACAGTGTATGACCCCAGAACAGGTCATGGGCTTTTGTGAGGCTTGTGTCAGCAGCAACAACACCAGTACAAGGGTGAATGCAGTCAGTATTATTGGCATCACAGGCAGTGTATTAGCAAAAAGTGACAACACAGCAGAGAAACTGAAGGTATATGTATTCATAGTATGAACTCCTTTATATATCATTACTAATGCTACTCTTCATTGTCTTTAAAGGAATGATCAATTAAAATATTGTTTAAGCAGTGCTGGTTTTAGACCAAATGAGACTCTGGGTGGAAAATCATTTGGAGCCCAACGCATGATGTTATTGTCAGTCCTGGTCCATACTTCACTAGACCCTTTTTACATGATATTTTTTCCCCTGTATAAAATGAATTTAATAGCGACAATATGCTGCCCTATTTCCAGCACTAATATTCATTGTAGATTGGATCTAATATTGGTTAATAATTCAGCATCCATTGGATTCAGTTTACACCTGATTATATGTTGCCATGCTTTCTTCATCCAGGTAACATCACATGATTTCCTTTTGCTCTTTCTCATTCAACACACAGCAGTCGGTGAGCACTATCAGCTGGGTACATAGACACAAATAGCAGACACTTTGTGCCATCTCTTAAACATGGGTATTGCCAAGTGTACTCCTGTTACTTAATGCCAGCCCTGTGCTTGGGAGATGCTTAAACCATATTACTTAGTAAATGTTACAATTTCTTTGATTTACTAATAATTTAGCTGCTGTTCCATTGGAGTCTGTGTGACTCATTCAATCATTTGCAAAGTTACCGTTTATGCTAATAGATGCAAATATGTAGACAAACTACAGTTTTTGAGTAGCATAATTTATTATAATATTTTTTTTTCTTTGATTTCTGAAAAATAAAGTAAACATTTTAATCCTATTTTTATTAATATTCCCCCTTCAAATTGGGACTATGCAAGTTGTAGTGTACAAATTAATTTTTCACATTGTCCAATATGATCTTAATTGTGTGATCTATTTGAGGAGGACAATTATAATTTTTCCAAAAGTTTGTAAGTTTCTATCTTTTTAGCCTATGGTTTCATAATGCTAATTTAGTTTTAATTTGTTTTGTTTTGGTTTTTTTTACTTACCCTGCTCACTTCCTGTCCCTCTTTCAGCTGATAGGAAATGTCCTCCTTGGAATTGCAGCTAATGATTCCTCTCTGGTAGTCTCTGGGGGTGCGCTGGACGCCCTCTTTGATGTGTTTGCTGATGGTGAAGAAGCAGAAAAGGCTGCAGTGGAGATTAATCTGCTCCAAGCCCTTAAGAAAGTCCAACCAGCTTTCAAATCAAAGGTACGGGCGCTGTTTGTTTGGTACACACAGATTTACAGTCTACAACTGATGTGATGTTGATAAATGTGTGCTCTGTTGTTGTGTACCTTGCTACAACCTGGTTTATCTCAGAGTGATCCATATTCTGTATGCCTTATGCAGTTTAAGGAGGCAGTAACTTTATGCATGGCTCTTTTCAGGAGAATATGGCTTTCCTTAACTCCGTTTTAATGAGAAATGTATGTAATATAAGGATCCCTGTTTAGTTCTCAGAAACATCTGTTGGTATACAGTACTGGCACTCGCACCATGTATAGGTTATCAATATTCCTCTGTGCAGGGATTTTGGCTGGAAACTGATTGGAGAAGCAGAAGATCATACTATTCTGGGAGAACAATTTGAAGTGGAGTCTTCTTTTAAATCACAAGTAATCTTATATGGATTCAGACCCAGGAAACTGGAAACTATCTGTTACCATTTCGGTGTCTAAGGCTAGAACATATACAAAGTTGTTTTTTCCCCAGGATTTGGAGACCTCTGTATCGTTGATATTCTTATGCATATTTATGAAACCTGGCTGGTCTGTATGACCTAGAGTCTAAAAATACATTTCACCTAAAGTCTTTAATAAATGTGAGCGTGTTAATATATTGGGTAATAACCTGAGATGAACGTTTTTTAGAGAGGGGAGATCCATGCTAGCTTGGTGATAGATGTCTGATGTTTGTACTTCATTTCTGGGGTTGTACCATTACAATAAATTACTCTGGAGTGGTGACATAAGGGATTAGGGTGTCCTGATTTGTATGTATTTTTAACGTAACATTCTGTTTGTCTCTAACACCATTATTTCTGCCTCTTCCTCTTGAAGGCATTCAAATACTGGGACCTGATGATAATTTAACACTTTCCATTTAGCAAGTGACTGTGTTGAATAGATTTTGACTCTCGGCGCTACACATTCTTAATGTTTGTAGGCTAATTGGTGGATGCCTGGTTGAAGGCCTATGACTTAGATGTAGCCCCTTTATGATTTTTGTATGGATTCCAGCAATTTTCAGAGCCAGTAATTTAATCAAGCACTGATTACCTGTTTGCAAACAGCACTGGGGGTACTTAAATAGACGGTCATACAAAACAAAATCAAGTAACAGTATAAGGATAGTTTAGCTAGCAGTGTATTTTTAATTGAATACAGTTTCTTCAATGTTAGTTTTGGAGGTCCCAGCATTCAAGCATGTTTCCACAGCATGAAGATTCTTTATAGTAGTTCGTTATTTAACAATTACATGGTCACAGACTCAGTCCTTGCACACCAGAAAAGGAGAAATGTCTGTAAAACTTGGTGTAAAAGCACAGAGCAAATATGTGACAAACCTGCATTACATGAATGTCTTTATTCCAAGAAGATAACCGTGTATGAGTGTGTTTTACTATATGAAACTATCCAAGACTGTATTGCACTAATTGTGGCCTTATCTGTGTGGAGTTTGCATGTTCTCCCTGTGTTTGCGTGGATTTCCTCCAGGTGCTCCGGTTTCCTCCCACACTCCAAAAACATACTGGTAGGTTAATTGGCTGCTATCAAATTGACCCTAGTCTCTGTATGTGTGTCTGTCTGTGTGTCTGTCTGTGTGTCTGTCTGTGTGTCTGTGTGTCTGTCTGTGTGTCTGTCTGTGTGTGTGTGTGTGTGTATGTTAGGGAATTTAGACTGAGCTCCAATGGGACAGGGACTGATGTGAGTGAGTTCTCTGTACAGCGCTGCAAAATTAGCTGATGATGATGTTTTATGATTAGTTAGAGATTGTACACAGGGGCAACAGTGTCTGTTAAAAGCATAATCAAAACCTTTTCCTTTATCCTCTATTTGAACATAGCGTTTGACCCATGTTCTCAAAACCCTCTCTGCACCATAGTGTTTTATGCACTTGATAAATGCCCTATTGAAAACCATTATACTGAGCATTGCCACTTGTGAAGATCGCAGACCATGTCTAAATTTACACAAATCGATCACTTGTCAAGAAGTGTGTGTACAGGTCCATTCACTTGCATTCATCTTTTGACTATCAATATTATTACATTTTTTAATACCATGGGTGAGACTCAAATCAGCGTGATGTCTCCGGAACAGTCCACAGAGACGCAACTCACAGATGTTTAGGCTGATTCCTTACTGCAATGGCCGGAAATGTGCTCAGCCAGACTTAGAGGTGACGTTC
>NC_134411.1:70664024-70679024 GCF_038048845.1 Mixophyes fleayi
GGCTTACATATCATTACACACCAACATGTACCCCCAAATAATTACAAACCACCCCACAAAATGATATCCATTAGCTTGTGCCAGCAAAAATATGATTGCACACCAGTCCATGCTACCAGACAACTATTACACACAACTTCAGGGCACAGAGCAGGTTGGTAATCTTCATTCACCGGTGTACATGTTTTACCCCCCTGGAGACGGGGGTGGAGAGGGGGGGGGGGGGGGGTTAAATGTATCAAGCTGCAAGTTTGAAAAGTGGAGATGTTGCCTATAGCAACCAAACAGATTCTAGTTATTTATTTAGTACATTCTGCAAAATGATAGCTATAATCTGATTGGTTGCTATAGGCAATATCTTGACTTTTCAAACCCAACGGAAACTAGAATTAGCCCTTCAAAGGAGACTGCAAGGCATAGTAGAGGCTGACAAGAGAATAACAGTGGCAGTAAAGTGAAAAAAGTACATCACACATTTGAACTACTGTCATTTTATATTTTAATATGCTGTTTTAATGAATCTATTTGTAGATTCTAGATTTAGTAACATTTATGCTACTCTGCTTGCCATTTGGAATTTTATAGTTATATTAGACATAGCAATAGCATAAATCCTCCTGGAATTGCTGTGTGATCCTCTGTATGAGTTTTACATATGACAAACAACTTATTTATTTTTTTTCAAACAAAGAGGTCATTGGTTTATTAATGAGGATTACCTATGACATGCCCCAATCTGGTCTGATCACCCCCATGATATCAAGTGATGGTTTGGCCCTGACCATTGAAGGTGGCCATTGAGTGGTTGACTCATGCCTAAATTATGCTACTGCCCCAGTCTGGGCTTGTCAGGGAGACTGTATAAAAAGTTATACTGCATTGTAAGTAGCTAAGATATTGCCTTTTTGCAGTTGTTTATTTGCATAGATATGCATCTTCTGTAACTTAGTTTATGCAGTATATGTCTACTCTTTAATGGCTGCCTTTCAAACTAAACTGAGTATCATGAAAGTGACATGATTGCTGAATCAGGAAATTATGTTACATAAGGTCTACAGTTGATTTATCTATATTTTGTAATAAATAGACTCCTGTTCACTTACATTGCTGTGACATTATTATTAAGCAAAGTACAATATTTTGTCATTGTGTAAACAAGGCTCTAATAATAATATCATGATTTTGGGTAGGGATATTTTACAAACTACTAGTCAGTAATCCGACTGAAGGACTCCACACTTTCTTTTAAACCCCTTTGGCAGAAAGTGGCTGACAAAAGAGGACAATAGTCTGCAGTATGCTTTTTAGCAGGTGTAGAGACACAATAGCAAATATCTCAAGGTTTATCTACATATTAGAACTTTTATGTATATTTATGAATGTTAATAATATCTCTTTTATATCAGGTAACTTCTGTTTTAGGTGTAGTGGTTCTTTAAGCATAACGAAAAATCTAAAATAATTTATTGGACATTTGTACAATATTTTAGGTTGAACAATACCGAAATAAGTGCTCAGTCTCGAAGTACTAGATCTGTTTGTTGCAAGCTAGCACTTAATTCACATTAAAATTTGATGTGTTGGTGGATGCCGCGATTTCTCTAAAATTTTCACATCCCCACTGATCAAAAGCGAATCTTGCTGCTATTTGTACATAGAATCCACTCTAAAGCTGATAATATCCCTCATCTTTTTATAGTTGGTGAAGGAGAAAGTGCTTTGATGTTTTCATGGAGGGATGGAGGAGGGGGGGTTGAGATTTTCCATACGGGTGTTTGGCTAACACAACAAACACTGTTTAAAAATGTAACTTTGCTTAATTAATTAGCGATTCTGTTTAATACTCCTCTGATCTCTGTCCAACAAGGTATTTTGAGCCTTGAGAAAAAAAAACTTCAAAGTGCTGTTTAAGATGGTCTGAAGGGGGGGGGGTGTTAACCTCTTCACTGCTGGAAGAGTGCCAACATCTTTACCAGGCTAACAGTTAGATTGGGGGCATGAGTTTATTGCACTTTTGCAAGGCTTGTGAAGTGGCAAAATCTAGTTTTGATGAAGCCACAGATGTTTAAAACAAACACACACAAAGATATATGCAGCATCTTTCTGAGGATGTTTGTATTTGTTCATTTGAATAATAATAAATACATATGTTTTTTATATAGGCAATAACTGTGCAAAGTGGCATTTTTAGTGCATGTATGGTCACGGATGGGTTTTCATTAACTTCTCAGCAGAAACTCAGAAAGCCTTGATTTCCTCTCTGTTTCCTTAGATGAATGCCGTGCTGTACAAGTTGTTTGTGTGAAGTGCGCTGGCATGTTTATGAAAGACTATTAGAGTAGTCTGCCATCCTCCAAACCAGGAACCATCCAAAAGATGCTAAAAACATAAAAAGCCTTCAAAACAGTAGTCCTGCCATTCACACTGTATATTTATTGTAGAATGTACATTTGCAGAATGTAAGTCTACTATATGTGTGTGTACATGACATGTATATCGTGCATAGAGATAAAATGTAAAGCTGCATTTAACAAAATGTAGTTGTGGTATGGTGCCTTTAAAAGTCTAGTTTTCTACTGTGGTAGCACCTATTGTTCTGTGCCTCGCTCATAAGCATCCCCCGCCAGAAATCCTGAACTTCTTTCTGAAGTCATCCGCATATAGGATCTAATCCAGTTTCAGACTAAAAAGTGAATGAGACATTCAGGACCACAGACTAATATGGAATGGGGAATATGAGAATGAATACTATATATGTATGTTTTACTGGATATGCTGGCAGTAAGTGCCAGTGGCATGTTCTGGCAGGCTGTAGATTTAAAGTTTTTATTGTGGTGTCACAAGTCCTGGCAGTAGTATGTATGATAGATCTTAAAGGAGGAGAAGGGATATTGAAACTTTAATAGGCTCAAGGTTTCGCTGGGCATTCACTAAGCTTTTTAAAACAGAGCATACAAGTTCAGTGAGTTTCGGGCTATCCCTAGCTCCAGAACATAGGATGTTTCGTAAGATATAGTAATATTTATCAAAGAGTAGTTAACAATTTTACATATTTTTACACAGGTTAGTAAAATAATCTGCAAATTGATACAACCTAGAATAGAGCTTTTGCCAGGTTAAAGACCAAGAAGTTGTATGTGGTATTGAATCTTTAGTATCCAGACCAAACCTAAATAACTCCTCGGTGCCATTTGCTGGTAAGAAATGACTAATATGTGAGTGGCATGACAAGGTCCATAACTGTAGGCATATATGCTGGTGCCTAGGGGCAGCACATGGCGGCTCTTTTCCTGCACAACGCGTATGTCAAACTTACTTTCGTTCATCAGCAAATAAAAAATTATCTAACTGTATGAGAAAAATAAACTTAATTGAGGTGAAGCTGAACATGTTGTGTAGTACCAAAATGTGTGCCTATAGGCTCCAATAATGTAAATGTAGTGCCGACAATAACTAATGTATAGAGAGGTTAAAATTCATTTTATAATATATATTCGTGTACCTAAAGATAGGAATTTTAGCACTGTCATAACTTGATTTATTTTATTCCTTTATTTCAGTTGCTCTCCCTGCTGAGAAAAGCGAGGGTCTTTTCACGTTTGAGGACAAGAAAGTTGGGGATAAAGACACAGATGGACGTGCAAAGAAACAGCTGAAATTTGAAGTATATTTTTCCTGTTTTTTTCAAATGTATTCAAATTATATTTAATGCTGCTTTATAATAAGATGTTCAGATACATTTTTTAAGCTTAGAATAATTTTAGGTATTTCTTGGGGTTGGGGGAAGGGTACTTGCTACCGCAGATTATGGACACTTTGCCACTGACAAAAGTACCATATGTTTGTAGTGAAGCCAGGGCCAACATCAAATCTGGGAGAGTCCACCTCCTCGCAAAAAGCACCAAGCCCCTCGGTGTTGCACCTACACCTCCACCATGCTGCTTCTTCGCACCCAGAAGGTGGTGTATTTTTTTCGCAGTTCCAATCTCGTTAGGGAATCCAGCCCCATGCTGACCCACATTATGACAGGGGTACACAATGCTGCGGCAAATGCTAGTGCTGGTAATATGTAAATTTGGGGGGACCCCGTGCCCCCCTCCCCCCATTTTTGCTAGTACCAGCTTTAGTTAGCAGCACTAGAGTTGGTTAAGCTGTTTAGGGGTGTTTGCTATTATTTTTAACATTTATTTATTTACATTATGCAAGCTGACATTTTAAATGTGTAGTCGTTATGACTGTGTGTCAAAATTTTAGATGTCGACATTTTTCATGTGTAGACATTATGTATGTCAGCATTTTAAATGTGTAGACATTATGAACATGTAGTCATTTTGTTGTTTGACATTATAACAGTTTAGACATTATCTCTGTTGACATTATGGTGTAGACATTTTAATTGTCGACATTCAAGTTTTAACAGAAAAAATGTCAGCTTGCAGTGAACAGTTATTCATGTTTGTTATGATTAAGTCCTTGGATGAAATTAAATGCATTGAGGTCAATGGATTGAACTCCAATGATCTCTTGAACGGAAGTAAGACAATCCAGTTTCACATTGCATTAGACTTGCGGTTTCACTGGAGTTTAGAAACGCACAAGTGCCAGTGGGTGATAGTCCTAAGATTATCTGCTTCTGCTTCCTGCTATGGTTTCATCTGTTTTGTAGATAGCTGAAACATTGTTGCAAGAAAGTAATACAGCTGATATTAATTCTGGCTGCCATCCAAATTCTATTGTGCTGAATGGGGGTGGGGTGTGTTGAGGACCTTGACCGCTATCTTTTCAAACACACTTGATACATGTCAGCTGAAATCTCCAGGTTACAAGTAGATAGTAGGTTAGAAACATCTTTAATATAGGCTTTTGTCTACCACCAGAAACAGTTAATCATGCAAATAATCAACTTTCAATTGTGAGACATAAATTAAAGTGTGTGTAGAGTTACCTTTAAATTCAATTTAAACATATATAATTGTAAAGTAAGGTATGGGCATATGTGGACATATGGTGTACAACCTATTTAATGATTCTAGCAAAGACATCATGTTAATGCTTTCGGTGTTTCCCTGATAGTTTTAAAGCGCAGCTCTTTTCTATATCTCTGATCCAGACCCCCTTTTGCTCCTGTTTGAGAGAATCAGCCTACTTGCTAGTACCATGTAATGTGAGACTGGTACCATTTGCAATGTCTCATGCTCGCTTATTACAGTCAGGAGGCTTTGAACTCAGTAGGGGACACAGGCTTCTTTAGAACTGCCAGAGGGAATGGATTTCAGTCAGCAAATCTAGCAGGTAACTGGGCTGCACACAACCCTGGGCTATTTTCATCAGGTTACTTTGCTGGTTTCAACTTGATGTATTTTAAGCCCCCATTCACTCTCTCTCCGTGTCAGAACAGTATAAGGAAGGAGTTAACAGGTCAGTGTTCTCTATCTGTTATATGAATCACAAAGGCATATATAGGGTCATTCTGTAGGACTAGGTCTTTGTGGCGGTTCTTCTATCCATGTGTGTTTGACATTCACTTTGTATTTCACAGTTAAACAGGTTTTTATACTGTTAGTTCTCAGCTGTCCCTAATATCAATCCCAGGTTTTAACTATTTTTCCCTGAAATATTTTTTTTTGCTAGAAATGTCCCTATTTTACTATATTGAAAAATTGTACAATATAGTTTCTTTATTTATGTCGAATGCATTTCTTGTGATCTATTTGAATTAATTCTAAGTTCATTTGTATTAAAGATGAGCATTTAAATAACATTATACTCATTTTAGTGAATATGGGTCTCATTAAGTCCAACTATAAGGTGAGCCCTCTGTTGTAACCCCCACTACCACCCACCTACCTCTGACCTGCGTTTTTAATCACCACCAATTGAATAGTAGCAAACGCTACACATTTAGGAAATAAATGGAAATCAGTTTTTTGAAACAAGAACATTTTACTTTTAGGAACTTCAGTGTGATGTTTCAGTGGAAGAAGATAACCGGCAAGAATGGACATTCACGTTGTATGATTTTGACAACAGTGGACGAGTCACACGAGAGGTACATTTTTGTTTTTTTGATCTTTACTGTTTATAACATCAAAGCGGGGTTAACAATACATGTCAGTATACTTAGTTTGTGCCAATCTTCGCTCATTTTTGAAAATATTTTATATGGAAAATGTGACACTTGATTATATTATAAATTTAGATGTGTATTGAGAGAGAGTCCAGTCACAAAGGACAGCAGGATCCTGCACCAAAACAGGTGTGTATAAAAGAGTGCAGGTTTATGTTCTCCAGTGTCAGTAAATGACAAAATAAAGCAAATCACAATGTATAAATTATATCAAACTACCTCCCGTGGTACTATCACATAGTGGTGGTGATGATGATGATGATGATGATAGGCCCCCTGACTACCAGATTGGGTAGCTAAGCCACTCCCGGACCTTTAAGGAAAATTCCAACCAGTAGTTATTGATGGTGACACCATTTTTGTGTTCCCTGGGAACAATTCAACGGGGGAGTGTGGTAACCTCTTTGTTACTTGGTGCATGTTGAGTAATGTAATTGTTAAACACATCACCGTTCACTTGGGCCACTGATCCCCAAGACATCACAGCCCCTTCCTCTTTTGGAATATCGGTGTCCAGTGTTGTCCATTAGTTACTGCACATAACATGGACAATAAGTAGAATGCAATCACCGTTCCTTGCTCAGAGGTTTTGAACCTCAGCAGGTTGAAATGGTGTTGATAGATGTATGATGCTACACACTGGATCATCTGTTTATTATTCATCTGCTTTGGACAGGCAGAGGCTACTCTACCTGTTAGAACAGCTGAAGAAAGAGTTAAATTAATGATGACACCTTATACTGTATATATGGTGACACAATTATTTTTATTTTCTCATTATATTTATCTTTTAAATGTGTATAGTTTTGTGCTCTGAACAGGCAGTGACCTTTTCAGTCATGTCAGTGACAGTTAACGAAGGGCATGTCTGACTGCTTACTGTCATTAAGACAGAAATGTTTAACACTTCTATATGCCATTAGTAAATGCTAGCATGTTCTCAGTATGCTTGACGATTTATTGGATTCCATTAAAGGAAAATCTAAACGTTTTAATAAAAACACTACAGGATAAAACTATTGTAGTCGAAGAAGAATCCTAGAGATTTAAAATTGGAGAGAAATGTTCACCTGCAGGAATCCCGCCCCGTCTTGGTACTGACCCTAAACTGTGCCCCAGTTACGTTAATACCGCTGATCTATATAGCATTCTTTGTCTGACCTCTCTATATGAAATGTCGGGGATTGACACATTCTGTGCCTCTATTGCCAAGTGACTGTAGGAAACACGCTGCCTCTAATAGCTTTGATTCTTCCAATGTTGTCTTTGAGCGTGAGTTAAGATAATGTCATTGCGGAAATACTCCTGTTGAAAAGAATTAGTTAATAAACCGTTTTCATCCATTGACAGTTCAATTTATTTTTACTATCAAGGACTTTTTCTGACAGGCTGCCCTGTAATTATCTTTGTAGGGAAAATGGCTAATCAGACTCTGATAATTGAACTAATGTTTAGTCATCCGTGAAGTGTTAAAGACGTGTTTGAGGTTTAAAAGACCCAGATCGCCCTCTTCAGCTGCTTTCTTTAATCCTTTGATGCCATGTAATATTTTGCTTGTCACTTTGACAGCAAGCGAATTAGAGTTAGAGTAGCTGTCACTAAAAGGGTGGGTATAACTTCCCTTACATTTTTGTATGTACAGGATTAAACGTTTCTCTTGTTGGACACAAAACTATTTTCCTATATGCTACAGTACCTCTCTTTTTAATATTCAGAGTTCTTAATTTTGAATTCAGCAGTGGGGTTGTTCATGAGATCACACTTTGGGCAGGTGCCAAAGCCTGGGCAAAGGGTTAGTGTAGGTGATGTCACCAGTGCTTTCAGGTCATGCCCAACATTCAGCTATGACAGCACATAAGCAAATTACACTGCATGCTGCTGTTGATTAAGGAGACACAATCCACTCACAGCGAAATAACTTGTGTCTTGTTTTCCTCTAGGACATTACAAGTTTGCTGCATACAATATATGAAGTATTTGATGCATCAGTGAATCATTCTTCTAGCTCCAGTAAAACCCTTAGGGTCAAGCTTTCTGTGGCTCCAGATGCCACACTGAAGAAGAGAACTGTGTTACTTAAGCATGCAGGTATTACAAGTGATCAACATTGTTGTTTTTTTCCAAATCTATTTTTTAGTAAGTATGAGGGTGGGTGAATGCAGTCTGTAGCCATTACGTATGAATATTGCCATCTTGATATATAAGTGAAACAATAAATAAATGAAACAAGAACATTGCATCATGTCCCATTCTGCAATTATGTCTAATTTAAAAGTTGCTGGGCAGGACAGTGATAGGGGAAAGGGGGCAGGGGGAGTAACCAAACTTACAGTAGTTCTCTGCAGAATGGTATGGAAGACTCCAACGCGGCTCTTATGATTGAAACAATACATATTATGGGTTTATAGCCTCACTAGAATTCAATGGGTGGATCCTATAGCAGATTTCCGGTCTCACACCATTTGGTGTAGTAGAAGCATTTTTCTAACTTGAAGCTTAATTTAATTTTGAAAAGTAATTTAATAGCTTCCACATATCTCAAAGAGACCCCTATACCTGCTTCTCGGTTGTTTCCAGCTAGTCTATTTTGAATAGATAAGGTAATTTACCTTTACAATGTAATAGAGTTAGTGGCTATTCTGCATCAAAGCTTGTAGAATGTATTTTTTGGTTGTATAGTTATCTGTTACCTCTTGTAAACCTGAATGTGGCGTCAGGGATTTCCAGAATGGCACATTGTAGGGACAATGGGATGAAATGTACCATTTCTGCCATAACATGAGTTTTTATTTGTATCCAGAATTTTTGAATGTGGAGTGTGGAAATGGCCTTTGTAGGAGAGCCTATGGTTTCTAAGAAATATGTCTAGGGAGTTCTATTCAAATTGTAGATATATAGTGTTGCACTTTTAAGACAACCAGCGCAGCGTATGATCTCAAATTTGGATATTTCGACTTAGAGTCCCAACATTTTTTTCCTAGATTAATCCACCAAACAATTTATAGATGTACTGTCTGTGCCCATAGGTTAAAAGGTTGAGATCCTTTACTTTGTTGGAAAGCAAGGTATAGTAAAAAAAATAAGGAGTGGTGATGTTGAGATCCCACTTATCTCTTATCTTCTGCCAGGTCAACCAGGTTGTTATTAGAAGTGGATTATCCAGCATTTCTGGAAGAATATCTTCCTAATGCCGATGCAGAAATTATAATAAGTTGATGTCCAACATGAATTGTTGGTCTAAGGTGTGGTTATTGTAAGTGGTATTAGTGTTGGTGATAATCCAAGATATCTGCATATAGCAGCTGGATTGTATAATTTATTTTTAGGGACATTAGTGTCTTCTTCTGATTTGGATTTTTGGAGTTTTCATGCAGATTTTAGATTTTTTTTTTTTTGCCTAATTGTCTAAAATCAGTTTTCATCCTTGTAGAAAGAAGTATTGGTAGTAATTGTAGAGGATAAAGAGATTTGGGAAACACTATCATTGATCAGTTTTGCCCTGCCGAAAAATAAAGTTGCAGACAGTGCCAGGGTTTCAACTTGCTGGGGACTGTCTTAATTAGGTGATCTGTGTTGATTTTGTAGGGAACATGAATGTTTTTTAGGTAATAATATATCCAATATGTATTTTTTAACCCAACTGAGGGGAATCTTTTTGCTCCAATTGTGCCGCTCAGCGCTGCCCAAAGCCGTTGAGACTGAGTTGTCTATGCTTATATAATCTACATTGTTAAAGGACGGAACATAAGATAAAATATTTCAAATGTGTACTCAGGAAAGACACAGCTGTCTCCCCTAACAATCAAAACCAAAATGACTATAGTTAAGAGGAAAGGTATGGTCTATAAGTAAAATTACTGGTGTTATCAGAATAGCATATTTTACACTAAAAATGTAATGATTCCCCTTGAAGCCATTTACATTTCGTGACAATAAGGGGTTATCTACCTTCAGATTAATAAACTGGCTTATACAAGGCCTTGTGCAATTTTTACTAAATAGGGGGAAAAAAAAAATTTTTGTGTTTTTTTTTTTTTTTTTTTAGACAGAGTTTTTGTTTTTGTTTTCACTGGCATACAACACAAAGATAGGCTGGGTACACACTGCAGAAAATTTCTCCCGATATGACATCTTTAACGATTTTACGAACGACTGAAAAAAATAAATGTCCCACTCATTATGCTGATTCATGTGTACAAACTATTAAAGTTTTAGACAATTTACCGTCAGAGCTGTATATCGTAACCACCAGCTGAAAAGATGGTGACTCTGCACATTCCATAGAGATCTATGGACACTGCTGGTCCTGAGTGCATACACACTGCAGAATTGGAACAACATCGTTCCATCGTTGGATGAGATTTTTAGTTTGGTTTAAAAGTCAAATCAAATGGTACGATATCCTTTGGAACGATAACTGTTCATTGTTGCAGTGTACACACTAATGAGGTATCGGGAGGAATGGTCGTTTATTGTTCAATTGGGTGAAAATGGGTGTGTACCCAGCCTTACTCTCTGGAAATAATTAAATAATTAAATTCAATGCAGAGCATATAGCTGAGCTGTGTCGTAATGCAGTTCAATTAAAATAAACCACCTGATATAAATATATGGCTATCAAAGCACTTTTGTATCCAGAAATATTAAGCAATATACTTGGTACAAATAGCAGCAGACAATAAATGAAAAGTCATCTGAAGGTGGCTAATCCCTGTTGCATTCCTATATATAATATGAGAGGATTGTATTGTGAGTTATTTGGTTGATTGTTGTCTACCTGTATAGCTACATTCTAGGTAGGTTTCCTATCACACTGAGTGGAGTGGATGTGGGTCAGTCTTATGACTGCCAGTTTGTTTACTTGCAGAGGTGCAGGGCGGGAGGCACAGAAGTGAGAGCAAGGTGAACGAAGATTTGCGGAACGCTGAAAAGAAACGGGGATCTTCAAGGTACATTCTATTCGCTGCAATGTTCATATATACTCAAATGCTTATCATAAAAAATCCTAAATCCATGCTGATTAGTTATTTTAAAGGACGCAGTCTTCAATGGATTTTTTTCATTGTTATTGTGCTAGAAACCTGCCTGAAAAGAAATTAAGCCTTTCTTTACATAAGTCTGTAGCATAAAATCTGTAATAGAGAATTGAGAAAGAAAGTGAGGGTCCCAAGTTTCTCCAGGATTATTTATGTTGGCAGCAGCTGATCTCTTCTCTCCCTCCCAGTGCCTTGTTGTCTTACATTCCAAGCATGGCTGTAGCTCTTGTGTCTGCGTTGGGTCTCTATGTGGAGAGACTCTTGGCGCTGGCTTAGTCCTTTCTATGTGATAAAGAGTATCTTGAGGCCTCCAGAAGCTTGAACTTACAGTTCCGGGATTTACAGAATTCAATATATTTGGAGGGTGAAGGCAGGCAACGGAAAGATAAAAGAGAGTGTTGCGTCTGAGAGCTAAAAATGTTATGCAGATATAGAGGCATAACGGGGACATTTTTTAGATTGTTTTATAAACATTCCCCGACAAATTCAGGTAAGTTAAATAACAGTTTTGTAGGACAGTAAGAAAAAGTACGAAACTCACAACACACACTTATAAACTTGAATGGGCCGGAGTCATTAAAGAGAGCAATGCAAAAAAAAGAGTAAGTTTGCTCCTGGACAAAAGTTTATAATTAAATTAGTTTATAATTTGGTACATAAGTTAAATACTGGCTGTTTTTTCATGTAGCTCACAAATACTTGATAGCTTTATTTTTACACTGAACTTTAAAGTTAATTTAGGACATGACCTACCCCAACTATAAATCTGTCCCCACATTTTAAATTTACCCCCCCCCCCCCACCTCCAGTGTAACATGGTTTTGCCCAGGTGCAAAGTTACTCCTTTTTTATTCTTTGTTCTCCTTAATGACTCAGCTCTGAATGTGTTTTTTTCAACTCTTTTTCATTGTTAAAAAATCACACTTCCTGGAGCTAATACAAGTCCTGGCAATAGCTAACACTACAAGTCAAGCAGAATTCCTTTTTCATATAAATTCTAAATGTGCATGTCATTCATAAGTAGCATCAGAATAACGCCACCCGATGGACATGTTATCATGAAAAATAAAAGAATGGTTTTGCAAAAGAAATAACTTTCAGGTGTGAAAACTGAATTATTTAGCAATAAGTAACTGCTCTAAAGATGTGGAAGAGTAATGTTTTTTCCTTACATTTTGTAAATTTAAATATTTTTTTCCATTCCCTACCCTAGACCTTTACCATCATCTGTTTATATAGCGCCACTAATTCTGCAGCGCTGTACAGAGAACTCACTCACATCAGTCCCTGCCCCATTTAAGCTTACAGTAGAAATTCTCTAATACACACACAGACTAGGGTCAATTTGATTGCATCCAATTAACATTCTAGTATGTTTTTGGAGGGTGGGAGGAAGCCCACACAAACATGAGGAGAACATACAAACTCCACACAGATAAGACTATGGTTGAGGATCAAACTCATGACCCCAGTGCTGTGAGGCAGAAATGCTAACCACTAAGCCACTGTGCTGCCCATACTTTGGTGATGTTCCATCTCCCACAACTATTCTATTGTGCCCTGAACCACATATGTAATATGCGGAAGTAAGAGGCGTTGTTGAGGACAACATTATGTTTAGTTTAGGATCAACATAATGCTAGATATGAGAGCTGACTGTGCTGGTGTCACCCAATCAGGAGCTGTTATTCCAAGAAGCGTGTCTGATTTAAGCGCCATCAGGCACACTACACTGCAGCAACTCCTCATGTGATAACGATCCCTGGGGATGAAACAGCACCAAAGTCTGGTGCAAGGAAGGAAACACATCTTTAAACTTACAAGGTGTAAGGAAATTCACAATACATTACAGTTCCATAACTGTAGAGCAGTGTGTGTGTTCTGTGCATAAGAAAATTGCATGAACATTTAAACAAATGGATTTCACGGCCCTGTTCCAGTTCTAAGTAGCTTGGAGTCTTTTATATTTATATACATATATATATATATATATATATATATATATATATATATATTTATATATATTTATATATATATATATATACATATATATTTATAGATATATACATATTATTATTATTAATTTTTATTTATAAGGCGCCACTCAGTGTCCGTAGTGCCGTACAGGGACAAACAAGTACAATACAAGGTGGGACGGCACGGTACAGTAAACAATAAGCACAGTAATTCAGTAAGCTCAAAGTACAGCTAGAGAGAGGGGCCCAAGAGGAAGGGCGCGGATGACGGGGAGACCCCCAGAGGGGTGGGAGGAAAGGTAGCTGGAGAGCAGAGAGTTAAAGGTGCAGGAAACAGGAGGAGAGATGGCCCTGCTCAAGGGAGCGTACAATCTAACATATATACTTATATGTGTTTATATATATATATATACCGTATTTGTCGGCGTATAAGACGACTTTTTGGACCTGAAAAACATGCCTCCAAGTGGGGGGGTCGTCTTATACGCCGGGTGCCAAACTCAGGGGTCTCGGGGGTGCCGCGGGCCAGCCATAAAAAAAACAAAACAGAAACACTTACCAATCGCGCGGCGCCGGGACCCAGCATCCTCCTCTCTTACGCAGCCTGTCATCAGTGACAGGCTGCGTGAGAGAGGAGGATGCTGGGTCCCGGCGCCGCGCGGATTGGTAAGTGTTTCTGTTTTTTTTTTGGGGTTTTTTTATGGCTGGGGCGCGGCAGAGGGGGCAAAGTGAGAGAGGGAGAGAGGGACAGATGAGAGTGACAGGAGGGGGACAGAGGAGAGTGACAGCAGAAGAAGGTAAGTGTTATTAGTATGTGTTATGTTATGTTTGTTTTATGTTATGTCATGTCAATGCAGAGTGTGTGATCAGCATATATGAGTGTGTGTGTGATCAGCATATATGAGTGTGTGTGTGTGGGGGCCAGTGACTTCATGCAGTGTGTGTGTGTGGGGGCCAGTGACTTCATGCAGTGTGTGTGTGTGGGGGCCAGTGACTTCATGCATTGTGTGTGTGGGGGCCAGTGACTTAATGCAGTGTGTGTGGGGGCCAGTGACTTCATGCAGTGTGTGTGTGGGGGCCAGTGATTTAATACAGCGTGTGTGGGGGCCAGTGATTTAATACAGTGTGTGTGGGGGCCAGTGATTTAATACAGTGTGTGTGTGGAAGGTGTGCGGAAGAGGGGGTAGTCCTATACGGCGAGTATATAACAAACTCTATAATTTTGAGTGGAAATGTTGGGGGTCGTCTTATACGCCGGCAAATACGGTATATATATATATTCATAGATAGATAGGTTAGAGATAGATAGATAGGTTAGAGATAGATAGATAGGTTAGATACAGATAGATAGATAGGTTAGATACAGATAGATAGATAGGTTAGATACAGATAGATAGATAGGTTAGATACAGATAGATAGATAGGTTAGATACAGATAGATATATATATATATATATATATATATATTTATATTACTTTTGGAATTTTTAAGGCATGTTTTTTTTCTTCTCTTAATGAATGCAAAAAACTGAAACACTTGTCAAAAAACTAGTCTTTCTGTTTGATTAGGTAATGTTTAAGATTTGCTTAAATATACTGTAAATCTAGTGTGATTTGTAAGTCCTGAAAAATAATAAGTTTTCAACATCAAAACACACTATTGTGTTTGTAAAGCATCTGTCCTCATAGTCTAAACATCCCCTAGATTACAGCAATTGCACTGTGGTTGGTGCTTTAGTGCTTTTGTGGAGTTATAACAATGCTTCTTTTTATTACATCGGTTTTTTGTTCCAGCCAGTATGGAAATCTATGCTGTCACAGTCGCTATAACAGGTTACAAGAGGAGCCTTTCCGCATGGAG